>NC_089776.1:30930515-30965515 GCF_040412425.1 Macrobrachium rosenbergii | reverse complement strand
GCGAAAAGTCGAAAGCGGAATTTAGGTTAAAAAATACGCTGAAATAAAAATTACTTAACAGAGCAAACTGGAACTGAAATATGTGAGCATAAAAAGCTATGAAAATGACGCATTGCATGTAGATTAGACACAAATATCCTATTACGAAATCTGGAAATATGAAAATTATGGGAATTAAGATTGCGAATGAAATTAGGAAAATGATCGCCTTATTCATCAAAGTTATTTACAAGTAGAGAAAAATTAACTATGTGCCATTGTCATTTTTCTTAATGAAACGTGCATATGTAAAAAAAAAAATGAATACAGAAAAATGCATTACGTCAAAGAATTTATAAATGAAAAAAAAAATGAATGTATAAATAAAAACGGAAATAAATTTTCTTTCGTTTCGAAGTGAATCAACGAGCATTCCACGCAAAAGTGCATTAACTTGTAGTGCCCACGAAATTACGGAATACAGTTGGATCTAACTAACCAGAGTCAACGCCTGTACACGGACAGAGCTTGCAATGGCATGTAAAAATAGGAATTACACAAGGGAGGAAAACATTTCTTTATATCTCTGAGTTCCAAAGGGGAAATTGGAATAGGTGTCGTGAATCCTGACCGGTTTCGGCTTTATTTCTAAGCCACTGACGAAGGACTGGTACATAGTGGTAGAAATTCCTAATATATATGCTAGGAGGACAGTGCAAGCAAACATACAGACCGTTGAAAACTAAAACAGGTGTGGATTTGTTTTTGTGCTTGGGTCAGGTCCTCTGTTTGCAAATTCGATTCTTTTTCCATACATATCTATTGCCTTCCCTAAAAGTCATAGGCTTCATTAATTTCTAAAGAAATATGTAAACATTTGACACATTTCTGTTGAAATTATTGTAATAAATATGTAGAATCTACTGGTCACTTTTACCAGACACATATGTAATTCTAATAGCCACAATTCCCTCTTAACTTCTCGAATTCTTCGCGCTTGTTTGGATATGCTTGTAACTACGAAGCCGTAAGACCCAAATTTCTTGCGTTTGGATCTTACGGCTTCGTAGTTACAAGCATATCCAAAATAGAGCGAGGAATTCGAGAAGTTAAGAGGGCATTGTGGCTATTAGAATTACTTATTGTAATAAGTTTATACATACCATGACTGATTTCGTATTCTTACGAAAGCTTTCATTTACAGAACTAGACGCAATGAATCTTCCTTCCAGTTCATTATTAGAATAAACTATAATTTTTGGCCCTGCCCAGTTGATTGCATGTTTTCGCCAAAATGTGCAAACATTCCAATGTTTACCTGTGCATATCTTACACATTTTTTATACTGTTATGTTCTTGCACAGTGTTTATGGAGATAGGTGAATGTAATAACAGAAAGAGAAACCAGAATACTTTTCCAAATTCGGGTCAGTGCAAGAAATATTGTGCTGAAACCCACACAAGCAACAGAATTAAAACCGCATGAAAATACAGAATGTGGATACTTTGTGATACTTTTTTTCACTACTTCGAGTGTCCTTTGGATCCCTTTGCCCCTGTTTCTTGCCTTCAAGTGGAATTTCCTTCATGTTTCTTTGTATTTATGTGTCTTTCTCGTAGGAAATTACTTCCTTTAAGAAGCGTGTCCGTGATTCCATTAGTGGCTAAGCTTCACTCATTTCCTTATTTTCAGTAGTTCTTGCCTTTTTCAGGTCTGGGCTAGAGAAGAGCATTAGGTTACTCATTCCACTGGCCTTTGCTCATAGAAAAGCTTCTCATACCTTAAGGGAACGCTCACTCTTGAAGGGCTATACCCAATAACATGTGTCTTGGGTCCCGTTACCAATATAGACTGTTGGTGGAAAATCGATGCCGAATGAGAAACTCGAGACGAAGCAACATCGTCGCAATCTTAATAGCTTTATCGAGGAGCGTAATATCCTGAATTTAAACAGATTGAGTGAATTTAGTGAGAGCATACCATATGTGTATGAATACGCCGGTTGTCGGTAACCTGCAGCTGAGATTATACGTACGTATAATCTCAGGAGTGTTGCGGCTGTTTTTGTACAGGAAAGTATTTTTTTATAGGAGAGACTTTTGGACATTAAGTGGTACGTAACTGGTATTTTTCTGTAAGGAAAGAAGACAAAGATAAGTAATAATTTTAATCGGGCATATGGTTTTGTCGAAGCAAAAGCATAAGGTCGCCATACAGACAGCGAATGCCGTTACCTTCATAAACACCAGATAACCAACATCAAGCTCAATTTGCTGATGATTAAAAATTTTACAAATTTAAAGAAAAAATTGCATATGGGAAAGGCAAAATAACCATAAGAGGAACCATTTAAAGCGAGGTAAATATATATTAAGCACAGCAAAAGGTTATGTCACTAAATTAATTTGAGGAACAATAGGGATATCCTCGTTATTTGAAGCAACAACAGGACCCCCAAAACCTTTTCCATTCCAAAACGTACTTGGTGGTGCTTCCTGTAGATAAATCGCAAACTTATGCCTTAATTCTGATTGCAAACAAGCAATTAGTTAGATCTTCTAATTTCAGTTAACAGTGGTTTTTCCAGCCTTAAAAAGAGGAGGCTATAATAGTTTCATGAATAATTTTCATATTGTCCATGGCCTTAAACTTCATGTTTACTGCGGAGTCACGCTACATTAACTTCCGATTCAAAGGAAGTGGCTGGTTTTGTTTGTCTGTCTTTTGTCTGACTCTTAGCAGAATTATGCAGAATGTTAAACATGAATTTTATCGGTAAGTTTCCCAAAGACAGAAATAGATTGGGAGTGTTCCGATAAAATTTGCATAGCTGAACCCAGACCTAAAGAAACGATTACTGGGGAGAATGTAGATGAGACATTATTTCTGAACTGATAAGAAAGCGTTTTAGCTGTTTTGTTAGATAAGGCAATCTCTTTTATATAGTAACTATTCAAGAAGGTGTTTATATAAAAAAAATGACACCCACCCCCATCATGTTTTCAGTCTTGATCATTTTCAAAGGGGAAATTTTCTTGACCAATTTACCACTCAATTCCAGCAGGAATCACCTACATCTTCAAGGTCTTACGAGGTAGAAATAAAGAACCATGTAAAATCCTAATGTGCTCTGTTCACGAAGAGCACGATTGTTAAGGCTTAATGATGAAAGAAAACTCCTAGTCTAAACGATTTTGTCTGTCAAGGGAGAAAAGGTAGAATTATTGCTTTAAGAAAAGATAAGATATGTCGTTTCTTCTTTGCTTCTATATTGGCATCAATGCAGTGGCCAGAACAATAAGACCACAACCGATTTGTGAAATATTTAGTATAACTACCTTTATAAGTAACCCATATACCTCGATAAAGCTGTTAATCAGAGTCTGTACGTAGCATAGTTTTATTTCGATCAGTAAAACTGAAAAAATGCTTCGCTTCTGTTTTGTCTAAAAGACAAAAATTTGAAATCTTCTACAAAATGCACTCGCGCTGTTTCTGTGCAGGACAAAACTTTATTAGTATGCAGAAACAGTGCCGTTATAAAAACTGCCACTTTGGAAAAAGGTAACTTTCATAGGTTGCTATAAAACCTTTTTAATCTTCGCCGCTTTTTTTTTCAAGGAAAGTCTTGCCAATATTTTAACTCTAGCTTTTGTTCCAGGCTGGTGGGAATTGAACAAAGGATCGATAAAAATGTTTAAAAACCCATTTACGAAGGAACTTTTGCTTTTTTTTTTATAGTGTCTTCTTCCTGACAATACACAGAGAAAATTTAGAGAAATATAAAGACACAAAGCAGAAATAAAAAGACGAAACACTGCAAATATGTCAACTGTAACAAAGAAACGAAGTAAATTCTTATATAGATAAACGACAAATTTATGTCATTACATTTCTTGATTCCTGCAAACATGATGATTTTTTTAAACTAAAATTCTAGTCAAAAGACAAGATATATTCTTGTTAATTCGAAAATTTAATAAAAACAAATTTTATGCAAATGCAAAAAGCGGAAAGGACTGGTTTATTTATTGGTTTATGCAATCTGGCAACGCAGCGACTCTAGACTCCACGGGCGATAACGTGGATCAGAGTGCTTTAAGGTGTTCTGGCCACAAGAATAAAATGGAGAGTTACATGTTTATGGAAAGTGTATAAAATTCATAAATCTTAGCAGGAAGGCGGAGAGGAAGAAGGCAGATAATGCGTGGATAGATGGAGTGGAAAAGTTATTGGATCGTAAAGACTTTAATATCCAGGCAGTGTGCAAGAGCGTGGAAGAGAAGAGAGAGATATATATATATATATATATATATATATATATATATATATATATATATATATATATATATATATATATATATATATATATACACGGGTCTTTATAGGGATCCTTACTCAGTTCACATGTCACCTGCTCAATTCCTGATTAAATTCTGTGCTGTATAATCACACAGCATTAGCCACTTCCTCTGTCTACGAAAGTTCTTCATTGGAGGGGTGGGTAGAGTTCTCGGCTAGCATGCTGTTGGCCCAGCGTGCGACTCTCCGACCGGCCAATGAAGAATTAGAGGAATTTATTTCTGGTAATAGAAATTCATTTCTCGTCATAATATGGTTCGGATTCCACTATAAGCTGTAGGTCCCGTTGCTAGGTAACCAGTTGGTTCTTAGCCACGTAAAATAAATCTAATCCTTCGGGCCAGCCCTAGGAGAGCTGTTAATCAGCTCAGTGGTCTGGTTAAACTAAGGTATACTTAACTTTTTTCTATCTACGAAAAAGCTTATTAACAGTTTATCAATCCCCTACACCAACACTGCCCTATTCACCTCTATCTTAGACTCCCTCTTGATCTTCCTAGATTTGAAAGCCTTCATTTCCAAAAAATAGTTTTCTAACCATCTGTCCACTAATTCTAGGTCTCCTTTTTCTGCTACATAACATTTTCGAATTATGAACTCTATTCACTAACTTCCTTTTTCTACATGACAAAACCATGAACACTCTGATCCACCCTTTCATCTGTGCTAATCCTTTTGTACCTTCTTGTGTGTATCTCAGCATTTGCTAGGTCTGTTTATATGACACAAAGCTTCATCCATTTAATTTAATTTTCAAACTCCTCATAATAAACAACTGATCCTCATACTCTCTCCCTTGTTTATAACCACACCTTCAGTCCTAATTTCAGATATGGTCAGATACAGTTTGCAAACAATGGTCAGCCACTCACAACAAACACTGGATCCTCAAACCCCTCTTCTTAGTCTAAACCCACAGTACTCTACCCCCTGTCATCATCCGCTCTAAAGTACTTTCAAATACTGGTGAGACTCGCAGTCAAACTTTCTCCACTGCATCTCACTTCTAAACTAATCAACTCCTGGCGTCTTTTTCTCCTTCTGCCAATTAATTGCTCCCCTTATGTCTTCAATGGTCACTCCTACATGGATTATCAAGCAAACCACTACACATAGCTCCGTCTCTCTTCTGTTTTCCAGTCAGCAAAGCTTAGAATTAGTTATTCTGCTAACCCAGGACTGCTCCTTTTTTTGGCAGCATCTCTCTTTTTATATCATTTTCTGTGACCCACTGGTCCTTAACTTTTTTTCTGCGTTTATCTTTTGTACTCGTTTTTTTCCCAAATGGGGTCTCTCAATTTATTCCCTTATTTTATTATTTACCTTCCTTTTCTCATTTACATTTCTCTTGGCTACCTTTCCCATCTTCCTTTATTCCCATATATAATTTGACTTCTGTCAAGCAGTTATTTCCCAAGTAATGTCTGTTTTGCTCAACTCTAAACTTCTCTCTTCCTCAATCCCAAAACAGCGCTGTTTTTATTCCTGAGATCCTACCCTTGAGTAATCCTAAATGCTTCCAGATGACTGCAACACTCCTGGAACTTTTTTTTATGCTTCTCATATACTTCTCCCAGTTCTGTGTCCTTAACTCGAGACCATATTATTATCATCCATGTTCTTTCTATAGGCTCTTCGCATATTCTCATGAAAATTACTTGTGTCAATCATATTTAGTGCTATAACTTTATATGATCTTCAGCTTTTCAAAATCATTTCCATGAACTGTGATTTAATTTCATTTTCTCCAGAGACCCATGCGTACCAGCAGTGATATCTCTTAAACAACTATCTCTGCTTGTAAGTGTTTGGCACTACCACTACTTCCTATTCTCCCAACTCAACCAGACTTAGAACCATATTCTCCTTAAAACAACCCATTTCATTCGCATTATTTCCATTCTTTGTCAGTACACACTATTACAACTTGTTTTACTGTCACTCTAAATTGTATCCAGAAAATCCTCGAATTAACACGAACTTTTACTTGTTATCAAAGGCTTTTTGATGCTACCAACTCTACCACTTCCATAGCTCTAAACCCTGGAACTCCATCAGTCGCAAATACTCTTGTCTTTCTCATTCATGCAGAATTTGCCGTTTGACCCTGGTGCCACCAAGTCCCAGAATATCTAGATCCTCTCTTAAACAAGTCAATTATCTTACATTTCTACTTGTCTGTTACACCTCCAGGGGCACTAAAGAACGCAATAAAAACAAGTTTTTTCCTATAACTGTAAAATATATAAAGCAACAATGCGATAGTTCCAGGCATTTTGTAGTTTTCTACCCACGTAATGATGTATCTTTTTATAAAAACACAAGATGTGTTAACTCTACACAGGTCAGTTTGATCTCAGCCAAAATAGAGGTCACAGTTTGTCTAGTGAGATAAAAATGTAAAATATCTTAGTAACATTAAATAAACGGCAAAAGTAAATCGCGGAAACGGGAGACTTTCGTGACAATCGATTTTATGAAGTTCATTAATCACGAACACGATTAATTTGATACGTCTAGCTTTTGTTAAGTGTTTTGGTAAGAACAATGGAAAGTAGTACTGAACAAATATATTAAATGATTTGCACGGTTCTTACAGTCACAAAACATAGCACACTTTAAAAGCAAAATCGCAAACACTTCGCATAAAGGCTAAATACCGTATAAAGAAAGCCTTACCAACACATGAAAAAGAAAAAAACAAACGAAAGAATGTTGAATTTCAAATAAGTTTAATTTTTCGTGCATTTTACCTCTGCCAAGAAGTGCCAATTCCCTCAGTAAATCACGAACGAATGACGTCAGTTGTAACGTACATAAAAAAAAACGTTTGTTTTAGTGGACAATTTAGCACGAAATCTCCCTCGAAAACAGCAGAAGAGCCTTGCAAGACGCCGTCGTCGCTAATCCGGAAGCATAACGTAAAGAAGACGTTTGGAAGGGAAGTAGCCGTAAGAAAAAGAATGGTGTCTGCAGACCAGACTTCCATAAGCCAGAGACCCGTGAAAAGACTGCTTAGAACCCAGGCTGTACCCTTGGAGGAAGAAGAAAGAGAGAGAGAGAGAGAGAGAGAGAGAGAGAGAGAGAGAGAGAGAAGAAGAAACTGCAGTTATAGTTAGCGAAACAAGTCTTTGTTTCTCCGGGCCAGATTCGGCGAGAGATAGGAGGAAGAGAAGAAACTGCATTTCCGCTGTAAAGGGAGTATGATTCACAGAAGTTTCTCTGTACTGACGTATATCTAACCCGGGGAAAGATCGCCTAACTTTTAACTTTAGAGAGATTCTCGTATTTTCAAAAACACGTCTGAAATATCTCTCCATTGCCAAGAATGATTTCTGGACGTACCGACGTGTTCAGCAGCTAACACTGCGTTATTTAGTGTTGATGAAAGGCATGGTTAACATAAATGTAATGGATTACTCCGATGATTAAAATTCTTAGAAATTAAATCTGCCACCATGAATTATGCAGAAGATATATATATATATATATATATATATATATATATATATATATATATATATATATATATATATATATATATATATATATATATATATATATATATATATATATATATATATATATATATATATATATATATATATATATATATATATATATATATATATATATATATATAATGTATGTATAAGTAAACAGAGTAAATGTCCCTGTTGAAAGTTGAACAAAGGAGTACAAAATCTTTCGTCTTAACTTTAGGGCACTTTCAATCACTATATATACAATGGAACAAAAGATTGCAAAGAAAACTCGGTTTTACAAACATGAACTAAGAATACAGGGATATATCACCGTTTTAAAGTACTGAAAACTCTTTATATCTGCAGTGCTCTTCGCGTGTGGATTCATTTAGGTACTTGAATAACGTACGACGAGGAGATAGATATTAACTAGAATTACGGAAAGTTTTTAGCTTCACTTTTAAAACTCCTTGCTACAGAATGGGGTCGAGAGTTTATATATCTTTGCTTAAATCGACATTGCCTTTTCTTTTTCAGTTGTATTACTGCTGATTTTAGCAGATTTTTGGAAACAATATGTTGACATCTGGTTACTTTACGACAGTGGTTCGTGAAGTTTTTCAGTTCCGATACCCCAAAGTTCAACTTCAAGTCAACCTGATACCTCCTCTCCAATATCAGCCTGCTACTCCCAACTTTTAGCTTTTAACTGTCAGTACAAAAGAGCAAACAGGACAGCTATAAACAAGCAGCTGAATTGTATGGACTCTTTTTATTTTATATTGAGTACATAAATGAATGAAGCACAATTCTTATTGCACTATGTAATAAAAAAAAATAGACACCAACAGCCTAAATAATAATGTAAACAATAAATGTATGACTACTCATATGGCAACACTCCATGCTCAGCTGCTGGGGGTGGGCGGTTAGGGTGGGGTTTGGAGCCCTGGGAAACAGGGAAACCTAAAGATGATAAATTTTGACCCCACACCACGATTTGAATGGAGGAAACCAAATTAATGTAATGTTTTTCAGGATGCCTTTTTCGATAGCCCCAAGAACCGGTCATGATACCCCCAGGGGGTATTGAGACACAACTTTAGGAACACCTGTACGACTGTGGAACTACTCAATCCTATGGGATTTTTCACTTAGTTGCACAAATAGAGGATTTTTCTTTATATCGGTTTTAAGTATTAATGTTAATTCTGAAATTTAAGCAGGGCAACAGAGTGGAAACTGCCTTTAGTAGCTCATTTTTGCCAACATTTCAGCTCTCCAGCCAGCGGCCGATTCGTGAATTATATGCTATGAAAAAGGGGACGGTAATTTCAAGCCTTTCGTTTCATGTAATTTCTTTCCTTTCACCGGTGCCCGTGAGTGCGGGGTGAGGCGACTTTTGACAACAAAGTCATATAATTTCCAAAATCAAAAAAAAGGTTCAGGGTCCAATAGTAATCTCTTTTAGATTGGCTTTTTGATAACATCGTGTCCAGCCGCCGAGTTTATTACTCCGACGTTTCGTGCCAACAGGGAGCAAAATTCAGGCGTCATTTCCCACGCTTTTTTTTTTTTCAAAGTTTGTGGCGATGTTTTCTCTGTGACTGCTGGAAGGCTTTGCATAATCATGTGCACATTTGATTAAGCTTTTGCTCCTTTCTTTGAATATTTTTGCTGGACTCTGTTCTCGTGTTATGTAATTGATCGTAATTTTCTGATTAAAGTTACCGGCGTCGGCAATTTCCAAATAAAAGGGTCAATGAAAAGGTAAAGTAAGAAAAGAAATAAAAAATAAAATGAGAAAATGCTCGAATCCACGAATCGTAAGTATGAGAACCGTGAAAAAAAAAAACTCTATTGACTTTTAAAAAGCGTAAGTGGCTGGAAGGCGGAATTCAAACATAATTTCATTACACTCACGACAGAGTCCGTCGGATTCATTAAACTCGCGCGATAATAGGTCGAAGCTCTTGACAACTGTCTCCCATTTCCATGAGGATTTTCCAAGGGGTATTCAATTTTCCAAAGCAGTTAGTGAGACCGAAAAACTGTTTTAGCCTAAAATATGGTTCCATTTATCTGGAATAGCATTGACCACTCCATATTTTTCTTCACTTTCCGGTTTATGCCGGAAAGGACTTAAATTCCTTTTTCCATTATTAGAATACGATGATACGATCATCAGACGTAAATTTTAGAGTTTAAGTTAACCACTTTTCCGAACAGAGATAGTCTTGTTCCAAGATACGACTGTTAAAGTGAGAAAAAAAATTAGTACGACGATCAAAAGCAGAAATTTGAGTTGACGTACCGGTAAGAGTGAGTCTGGTAGGAGAAGAGTTATAATGATTAGTGCCCAAGGTCCAGGAATGAAAAAGGATGAGAATGAAAGAGAATCTTTCGAGGCATGTGAAAGAGTAGCTATGCCAGATGATTTACATGCAAAAGTATGTGAAAGAGTAAAAGATGGTGGGTATAGAGTTCCTGGAATGCATGGGAAAGGAGAGAGTCTTTTTGAAGTCCTTGGAAATGAGTTAGATTGTTGGAAGGGCCTGATATTTAATAAGTGCACTTGGAAACGAGAAAACTTTGAGCAAATTAGTTTTAGTTTATGTTTGGTTACCGAGTCGATGCAAAAACAGGTTTGGTGAAGATAATAGTGAAGGGAAGAGAGGTTGGAGATATTTCTGATCTTTATTTGATTAAAGCAAATGTTAAGCTAAATATAAGTTTGAAAAGAATGAAGTGAAAGGAACTTTTCTGGAGAAAATGGAAAGCTGTTAACTAGGGTTAACATGTAGACAGAAGAAGATGAAGGTTGTGTATAATTCCATGAATAGTAGGAGGAGGGAATGAATTAGTAAATAGTGTAATGAAGAAATGACAGGTTTAGTGGAGGGAAATCTGAAATCATTTGAATACCATATGCAGATATGTTGAAGAGTTTGGATAATCAAGAAGAAACTGGGAGCAATAAAGACGACAAGAAATAAAATTAGAGGACAGAAGGTGACCAAGAACTTTAGGAAGAATAAAGAGTTCTATACAAGGAAGTAAAGGTATAGAAACGTCAATGGACCAATGGATATCAGAATAAAATATTTCTACAGCGAGGAAAGTTAATAAACGAAAGGATCTTGGAATAAAAACAACACATGATGAGATTGTCTTAAGTGGATATATTCCTAAGTAAATAAAGTGAGTATTTTGATGATATATTGAATGAGGAAAGTCTGAGGATGCCTGTGAAAGTGACTCTTGAGGTTAAGGGGAGGGCGGTTAAGAGGCTGAAGGATGAAGGGACAACTGTGATTGAGTGTTTAGATGAGGGTGGAGAGGTAGAATAATTTTCCATTAAATAGAAGGTAAGGTTCATGGTGAGATTTTGATTAAAAAAGGTATGTAAATACCAGAAGGACTAATAGGGGAAGAACAATGGAATTTAGATGAGAAAAAATGGCAATTGGATCAGGTGTTCATTATGGAACTGTTAAGTGGAAAGTTTGAAATTAAATAATAAATTATTTGGGAAAGACAGAGTTTTTGATAGAATTGATTGGGAAGCAATATGATGGGTGTTGAGAATATATAGTATGAGAGATAAGTTATGAATAGTGAGTAATAATTTTTAATGAAAGTGAAACGTGTTAGAACAAGTAGATGGGAGAGTGACTCTTCTGGTGTAGAAGTTGGTCTGAGACAAAGGAATGTTTTATCCCCGGGACTGCTCATTAGATGTAGGTACAATGCTGTGAGATAAGACAATAAATAGTAAATGGCTTACTGAATGGCCAGTTTTTGCTGATGATACAGTGCTGGTCAGAGATGGTGAGGAGAAACTGCAGTGACTAGTAAAATGATTTGAAAGTTTTTGCGAGAGATGAAATTGGAGAGAAAAAGTGAAAAATGAGGTTACGATGGCAAATGGAAACTTTACAATACAATAACCAATGAATATATTAGTATGGATGGTGGATGAGAGGAAAAGGTTGATTTGTTTAGGTATTTGGGATTAAATATAATGGGAGATAATAGGAAGAGCGAGACGTTCAGTCAGACAATAGGTTAAACAAAAAAGGTAGCAGGTTGTGTGTCAAAGACTGGGAAAGGCCAGGTTAGAATGCGTAATGGGATTGTAGAGCCGTATCTCCCATACACATGTAAAGTGTGAATGGTTGATAGCAGCTATAAGGAAAAAGGTTGAAGCAGTTGAGATGAAAATTAATATTTCGTAGTATTTATGACTTTAGTGCTGTTTTTCATTGTTAATCATGAAACCATAGTTTCGAAATTAAAACAAATGGGGTTTGGTGAGGATTACAAATGATGTTTGGTGAAGATTTCTTAGTATAATAATTGAACTTCAAGCTAACAGATGGACACTGCAGGGATTATAGGAATTTAATTCCTGGTATTTCTTAGGTTAGCGTTCTTAGTCAGAGTAGTCAGGGAAATGGGGAGGCTTAATGGGCTGATCAGTTCACTTGTTACTCTGAACAGTCTCGATTTTTCGCCAAGATGACTGAGCATGTCCAGGTTACAAGTGTTAAATTCCTGATTCATTTTGAGAGCAAGAAACTAGAGACAGTGCCTTACCGTTCCAGTTATGTGTAATATGCAGACATGATGTTTATTTACGAGTTTTGCAACAGTTCAGTTTCTAGATTACACGGTTGTGAACTCCACTGTTATATATATATATATATATTATATATATATATATACTGTATATATATATATATATATATATATATATATATATATATATATATATATATATATATATATATATATATATATATATATATATATATATATATATATATATATATATATATATACACATATAAGGGCATACATCACGAAGGAAGCAGAACAACAACGACTTAACCATCCTAGAATCCATAATTATCAAGAAGACTGTACCGTCGTTAAATACTCAATCGTCCTCAGTGAAATTGTTTATAGCCTAGTTTGGACAACTGGTTTTCCTCACTCTGTTTTTACTTATTTATATTAGTCTTGTTCTTTCCTTCATATAGGTAGGTTGTTTTAAGATTTTAGTGAACTCCTTTTACTTATTGGAATGTGTTTTGTTTTTAAATATTTTTACTACAGAAAGAGCTGTTGTCATTGCATTAATTTGTTATTGATGTTCAAATTATATTATATTTTATAGCCTTGAAAATGCGACTTGGAATTCGTCACGTCGGCATTGAAAATAAACTGTAGATGATGAGGATGCCTTTCCCTACTGCTTCCTTTTCAGATGTATATATATATATATATATATATATATATATATATATATATATATATATATATATATATATATATATATATATATATATATATATATATATATATATATAATAAAGGAAATCGGCGATTAGGTCGATGTGAAGAAAATACATCCAAATCAAATGTATTCTTTAGATACTGAACAATGCATGCATTATTGAAACCTCCCTCTCCAATAGTATTCACTGAACTGTGATAATGTCACATACCCTGCACTGGACCCACACTTCTCCTGGCTTACTTTTAGAAAATGGTTCTTTACATACCAAACACAGGCCGTCTTCTTCATCTGAGCTTTCTCCTGATTTAACATGAGCAGTTCTTCAACTCGGTGACTGGTGTTTATTTTTTGCTTGTGAAAAGAGACTACTTTTCGTCTGACGTGTTTTTTTATTCAACTGCTTTTCAAGCGTTTTTTTAAATTGGCGTGTCATTTAGAAGAGCAGAACGACGTTTACTCCTATTCATTGAATTTTCCCTTTCTGGC
Source organism: Macrobrachium rosenbergii (assembly GCF_040412425.1). Classification (NCBI taxonomy): domain Eukaryota; kingdom Metazoa; phylum Arthropoda; class Malacostraca; order Decapoda; family Palaemonidae; genus Macrobrachium; species Macrobrachium rosenbergii. The sequence goes on along the minus strand of NC_089776.1, from coordinate 30,951,897 downwards.
ACCTGCTTTAGGCAATAGTCTCAGTGCTGCGAAAAGCACTGTCTTCCCAGTTACTCCAGAAGTAGATGGTGTGGGTTCATTCAGCTCTTCAGGGTGATCAACAGTTTGAAGAGGAGATTTACCTTGGATTTCTCCATCAAAACTTGTTGAATGGCATTGTTGTCAGTCATATTACAAGACTATCACTATGATGACTGGTCTGAAGCCCTTGTGTCTCAGTTCAGATATCTTCCTGTTGTCGATCTGGTACATATGCACCAATAAAATCACAATCTTGAAATAGTATGTATTGAAAGGTGAAATTCCAGCAGACCTAATCGCATTGAAAACATCAGAATGAGTGACAGCGAGAGGTAAAGCCGTAGAAACTATACCAGGAATGTCTCGGATGGTCATAGTTGATCCTGGAATACTAGTCATTCACGAATCACTTGCTCTGTTAACAGATTTCTTCATAGGTCCATAAACACTAATATCTGGGGGCTGCAACTTGTGAGAGCAATGTGGAGGAAATGCTAAGACACTAATCCCATTATCCTTACAAAAATCCAGTAATAAAACCTAATATATAAATAAATAGGCCTGTTATTTTTTATCAAATAATATGGGGCAAATCGCATATATGCCAACTTGCCCCATCCTCCCATTAGGTACAAAAACACTTCCTGGTACACACCAAGAAACCTCGAATGATCAGTTTTTAATGGTATAACATCTTTAAACCACAAGGAAAACTATGCCACAGTTGAAAAGTAATCCTTTACGAATGTATAGATGTTATGGCAAAAAACACAAAGATAAAAAAATTTACTCACTACCATCAAAATCAAACTTTGTCTCATAAATTCTAGCTCCTACGTCCTATCTAGATGGAATTTTGCTGGTAACTGAGGAACCACGTGGCAGTTACACAGTATATGTATTCGAATCATCTACGGTAAACAGTAAAGTTATTTAGAGTTGGCCAACTTATCCCTGTAGCCAGCTTGCCCTGGTTTCCTCTGCTTGCAGAACAGAAGCAGTGATTTTCATGAACGCGTTTCCATATCGTTTGGGATGCCTTCCGTAGTTGATAATTACTATTAATTTTTTTCAGGGGATTCAGTGCTATAAATGAAAGAATTATCTCGAAAACCATAAGTATAATATGAATATATCTTTATTTTAAAAATTTCAGAAAAAGAAATGACCTGTAATACAACGTGCGTAGGTTGATATGATAATGTGACAGGTACATAGCAACACGACACGAAAAGGTTAATGGGCAAACGTCATGGATGCATAGCAATGCGGAGCAATGACACCTTCACTGCTTATTGGATCAATGATCCCCACCCCCACCCGCCCCCCACTACATTCTTCCCTCCCATCACGTTGCGTCAAACGCGGTAATGTCAAATCACAGGGCCAAGACAGCGGTCAGAATGATCAGGTTCATTGGAAGAAATGTGAAAGTTATGGTCAATGCAAGCGCACCTTATTGTCAATGCCGGCCATGAAGAACTGTCAAGTGGCACCTTTTTGCTATATTTTGAGTTGTTCCTTTAAGGAAAAAAAATTTATTAGTGTGAATCGTTCCTTTAAGGAAAAAAATTTTATTAGTGTGAATCGTTCCTTTAAGGAAAAAAATTTTATTAGTGTGAATCGCTTAAGATTTTTTGTTTTAATTTCAGGGTTTTAAGTAGAACACTTAGTTCATGCTAATTCACATTAGTCCCATGTATGAACATGCAAGTATACAGTGTGCATTTTATGAAACTAATGACATGCAAAATGTCAGTTATCAGCCATATTAACAGCTGAATGCAGAACAACCTCGTAAAGCCTCAGCTACATTATATTCCCATACAAATGGGCATCAACGACACATCGACCCCTCTTACCCAACGCTGCGAAAATGACCTTTATCTTCATTGCAGTCTGGCTTCTTGGGTATAGGATGATGACCTTTATCTTCATTGCAGAATGCTTCTTGTGTATAGTGTGATGACCTTTATCTCCCTTGCAGTCTGGCTTCTTGGGTATAGCATGATGACCTTTATCTTCATTGCAGTCTGGCTTCTTGGGTATAGCATGATGACCTTTATCTTCATTGCAGTCTGGCTTCTTGGGTATAGCATGATGACCTTTATCTTCATTGCAGTCTGCCTTCTTCGGTATTCACGTCATCCGGTTCCAACACTTCTACTCTTTCAATCCACATTGCTTTCTCAACACGACCCACACTCAATCTGTATGAATTCCTCGTTAAACTTGTTCAACGTCATAGTATTATTCATACAGCCTTTCCCATTTACTTTCCAAGGTTTCACATAACTGTTTCATAACAAAGAGTTAATCCTAACACCCTCATCCTTCTGAAACCTTCACTGCTTCTCGTCTATTTGTTCTCTTTGTATCCTCCTTTCCTTCTCATCAAAACACTATTGTATACGTTTGTAGCTTTGCATGTTGCGTAATGTTATACACCTTGAAAATTCTTATAATGAAACCTTTGCATGTTTTTTCTTATGTCTGCGTACAATTCATAAATTGCATCTGTGACCTTCCTCCATACAATTAATCTTCTCACCCTGTACTCCGGAACCTAGCCTCCCTTACGGCAAACCTTACACATCTAACATGTAATCCCATCAATTCTTGTTCCTTTTTCATTCTCCAACACTCCAACTTCCCGCAATACATCCTCACCTTATACTAAGAGAGATGCAGTTATGATAGCTTACCTGAATACTTTAATACATATGATTGTGAATTAACCATATGGGTGAAATGAATTATGGCAATTATGATGTGACTGTATATATAAATCATAATTAAGTAAGACTGCTTGTTGACTGGGCATAATTTTAATAGGGTAATCAAAATTGCCTTTAGAAGTGAAAAATCAAAACCTTTTGTTATTACTCGGTGTCATCCCAGCGCTTGTATTTAGATTATCCTGCAACATGTCTTTCTTTTCTTTCATCGAAAATGAGAAATGTGGGTCTTGTGATAAATAATCTTTCCTTTTTGATGCCCAATTTCGTGGTTTGGACACATCATTTTTATTTTTTTTTTTTTGATGAGATTCATCCTTATTACTTGCTATCTTTGTTCGTTTATGATGCCCTTTTATCACGCCTTCATCGTCTTAATGTTTTTATTACCATTGTTATCGTGTTTTTCCTTCTGTAAGTCTCACTTTTTCATTGTTAACTTTTTCTCACAGAGGGACAATTATCTCTCATTTAACTTTGTATGAGGGACGCTTCGTCCGTTATCTCTTTGCGATGACGCCTCTTTTGTTCCCTCATTTTCGTCTTTTCTTCTCTTTTCTTCTCTTTCTTTATGATTTATTTTGCTCTAAATAATTTAGACACCTCATAGAATTAAAAAAATATGATGCTGACATTTCCCTTTCTGCTGATGTCTGGCTAGTATTAATATCAATATTATTTGTATATCTGTGTCTTTCAAATACCTTTTGTTCCATATAGTTTTTACGCATGAACCATTCACCTACTTTTGTGCTGTAATTGTTATGTCATTTAGAGACAAAAATATTCGAATATATAAAATGTAAGCTCAGTGATTAGAGATTTAAGTCATATGTAAATCTTAGCTATAACTTAGTTCTATGGAAATCCGACGTCGCTAGCATCTAAATGGAAATACTGACAGGAACTAGCATTTGTAAATATGGATATACTACTAACATCTGGTGTATATGTATGTATGTATGTATATATATATATATATATATATATATAGTGTGTGTGTACATGCATACATACATACATATATATAGAAATATATATATATATATATATATATATATATATATATATATATATATATATATATATATATATTTATTTTTTTTAACTGAAAGTGTTGACGATCTACAGAAGGGAAAACCAACACATGATTGAGGCTGAGAAACATTTTCATGGAGGAGTTATCCCGTGGCAAGTACCGTGAAATGAATTTGCAATGCAGTTTTGCAAATGGAAGCGGCCCTGCCCTCTGGCTGTCTGTTGCACCCGGGAGGCCGGAATAGCTAAGCAAATCTGCTGCTGAATTGAATACATCTACGCTTGGTCTGGTCCGCAGAAGCGGCAGTTGCATCACGCCGACCTTTCTGCAGATGAAGGTTTTTCCCGTCAAAAAAATTCCGTTCCCTTGAGGTACGATCCTCATATTTACTCGCTCTTTTCATTAATTTTGACATGTCCTTTGACTAAATGTTGGCGCTGGGGGAAGCACGGAATTCTATTGAATGTTCTGTTCCAAGGATTTCCTGGTTTGGCTGTGATGCCTTGTGTCCCCGAATTGGCATTTCACGAACATTTGTCAGATAAACATCTTAACTTCAAGTGACAACACATGCAGGTTGCGCTGACCTCTTTCCCATTGATTTGCCGTTGAAGTTATAAACGTTTGTGTATATGTATAATATACATACATACTCACGCACACACATACACACACATATGTATACATATATATATGTATATATTATATATATATATATATATATATATATATATATATATATATATATATATATATATATATATATATATATATATGTTTATAGATATATTTATATATATACGAGTAATAAGTGCAAAACTTGCAAAAGGTTTTATACTGTACTTCAGCACATTTTAGAAAATCTAATGTTTGTGATTTATATAGCTTACTCTCCCTCACCTTCCCGTTCCAGTCGTTAAGTTTTATTTTCTATTTTTCTTAAGTTCAGGAGAAACGAGTCCTAAGCAATTGTAGTAACTTTTCATTCTGGGGGTTTCTCTTCTTCGTCGTTGTGCGTTTATATTTACGCGTGGAAGCTGATGCACAATTAGGAAGGGTCTACAAATTAAGAAGTAGGTTTCGTATCCGTGTATTGTAAGTTAGATGACAATCGTACAATCTGCTCCACTTCGGGTATTGGGTTGTCTATCCGTGTATGTTTAATTAGATGACATATTATTGCGATTTTCTTGGCACAGACTAACAGATATCATTTTCTGACCGAATTAGGTCAGACTGAGATACTCACATTTGCTCACTGGACGTATAAATCTTCGCTAAAAGGGGAATCATACTTTTCCTAAATAACAGGTTTTAGATAAATGTCCGTTAAGTTCTCAGATATGAAGATATAATCCGAGAGAGAGAGAGAGAGAGAGAGAGAGAGAGAGAGAGAGAGAGAGAGAGAGAGAGAGAGAGAGAGAGAGAGAATGGGGAAAATAGTACGGCAAACTCCAAATAGAAATCCTTGGGTCTAAAACGTGAGACAGATACTTCTCCAGCTAAAACTGCCCTTCTGAAATGTTCTTTACAGTTCCTTCGACCTTTTAGAGTCCTTTGTTAATCATGATCCTTACAGGTTCTTTTGCATGGAAAGCGCTTGTTCAGTCGAGGTCAAGAACTCACCCTGAAAAAATGATCGTATTTTCCCGGTACGACGTCGCATATTTTAAGTATGACGTCACAGGTTACGAGAAGCTTTTCCTACTTTTGCCTTTCTATCTCTTCTTCTTTTTCCTTCATTTTTTTGTGGGGAGAAGGGGAAGTAGGGTTCGTTTATAAAGAAGGAATGCTGGAGGCATAACTTTCGTGTTCCAGTGGGTGCTGACCTAAATATTTGGTGGGGTCTCTGTCCATCTTTATCCGCTGCCATTTGACTCTTTCCACCTCACTTCCATTCTTTTTACCCCCGTTGTCGTGTTTTTGTGTTTTCTTCATTCCATCATCTTTCTTTTAAGGGATGCAAATATCGTAATCACACGTAATTACATATAACAGAACCAACAAACGACAAATAACTAAACATATGCAGTTGCGCCATCAGACGATATTAGCCTTAAAAACTTAAGTAGAGCAACTGTTCGACGATGTTATACATTTGAGCGTAGTGATTCATTTTACGTAGACCCTTAATGAAGATACAACTAAAAATTGATGCTTCAGGCGATACGTATCAGTAGCAGCTCAGTATTTCTTTTATTCTTGTGGAACTGTTTAAATACTTGATTCTCATACTTCATCAGTTTATCTTAAACAAATTCCCATGAATAATGATAATAATAATAATAATAATAATAATAATAATAATAATAATAATAATAATAATAATAATAGTAGTAAAAGCACATCACAACCACAATTACTTAAGGGATATGGAAGTCCACAGTGTCTTCTAAAGCTATTTAAAGCCCTTGTATTTAAATGCTGACCTTTATTTATATCAACCCCTGTTTGAATTCAATAGTGGAGCTTGAGTTTCTTCACGTCGGACCTAAATTTAGGTAAAAGATTTTTCAGTCAGAAACGTATCCAACGATATTAGGAACTCGAGAAGTGAAGAGCACATTGCATACTCGCTGTTGCATTTGTAATACAGATAAAATTGTCAAATTACGCTGCGTGTCCCTCCAAATAAGTAAGGGGGGGTTTTATCAGTCATCAGACGTTTCTTGTAGTTTGGACAACGAAGCAAGAGGAGGCATTCAGACTCCTTGTCACTCCCATTAATTCGTCATTTTTTCTTTCACTCAGTTACATCAGTTACAAAGCTGGGTCATAACGATATAATAATGAAACTTTTCAAAAGAACTGTATTTTCACTGCAGTAAAAAGGATAAATTCCAACTTATTTTTATTTTAATATATCTTTTTAGTCGTTTATTCGTATTACTATTCAGCTGTAACATATAAAAGTAAGTGAATGCTGAAGCCGTTCTGACTAAAGCTGATCCAAATATTCAAATAGCCAAATATTAAGTGCATCATTAAAAAGATATATAAATTCACGCTATCGGTATACTTTTGCATTTTCACACGATCTGGTAATGAGAGTGACAGTGCAATAATGCGTAGATTACCTCATGATTTTGCTAACAGAAACGAAACTCCTAATACACAGAGTTCTGAATAATGCTGCAGACAACATTTAGCAATCTGAAATGAACATTTTTTCAGTGTTATGATTCGACGTTTTAAATCAGTTTAATGTTAGATCACAGAAATTGTTGTAAAACTGCCTGCAGTTTTTCTGAATACAGCATTATGACTACTGTTACAACCATAGCATAAACTCTATACCAGAAAGGCAATGCCAATGAAGGTATGGAGGAAGCTTCGTAATGATGGTCCTGTTTCTACTTCAGCACCCTTCACCCGAACGGCGATAAAAATGACACCGAAATATTAATTGGATGGCCTTTATGAGTTAGGGGGACACCAACCACTTTTCCTTCATTCCAGTTCCCGGAAATGAACCTTTTTAGTGATTTTACAAGAGGCAGGTTAATCGGTCATGAATGCGTATACATACACACACACACACTCATATATATATATATATATATATATATATATATATATATATATATATATATATATATATATATATATATATATATATATATATATATATATATATATATATATATATATATATATATGTATATATATATATATACATACATACGCACATAACATTCTTGTGAGAGTCTTTGTATGGAAGTGAAGGTGTATTTATTTTTTTCCATAAATAGTCCTTTTCGCATTCAAAAAAGGTAGAGTAGTCCGGTTCTCTGGAAGTCTTTAGTGATGAGGCTGCAAGACATTCCATTTTCTTGACCTAAGCTTACCCTGTACCCATACATATCCAAGGATAATGGGCTTTTTAGGCCGGGCACCAACTATTGACCTGGCAAATGCGAGGCAGTTGCTCTATCACTGTCTGTATTGATTTCTGGTGGTATCCAGATGACTTTGATAAATTCTAAAAAATAAAACTAAACCACAAATACCCTTAAATAGCGAATTTACCACAGCTTGGGAATAAATTACACCTAGAGAGTAAATGTTTTCCCAAGGTTTCGAGCCTATTAAGTTTGGGTTTGATACGAAGGTAACAGGTACTTATCCAGATTCATTCTACACTTTGGTAGGTTTGGCATTAGAAAAACAGAACCTTCCAGTTCTTCGCAAGTATTTAGGGATGAAGTTATTAACCTGATGTTCTTTTGTTGACTTATATTTGCAGCTGGTATCCATTCACTGTTGGCAGAATTCCAGACACGAACCGTGGCCCCTCATATATGCGAGCTCAGTTAAGACAGCCACTTTTTCTCTCATCAATCCTGTTAAAAGCCTTACATCCTAGACTTTTACAATACAGTATTTCTCTCTCAATAAGATGCTAATGGCTAAAGTATTGTTTACAGGAATAAGGTACTGTGACCAATTGTGTGAACATATGGGGTCCAACGCAGTGAACACTAGACACTTTCCACACGACTGAGGAATAACATCAGGCAATAAACCATCTCTCTTTTGAAACACCAGAGCTACCTCAGAGGCTGTAACCTGAAAAGACCAACTGAATTGTAGCATAAAAAATTATGCATTAAAACTATGCACAGCCGACAATCACTAGTTTGGAAGGACAAAGTGCCCATTGGAATCTGTAGCAGTACAAGTGAGTCCCACCATGAGGTGCTTAACTTCACCTCCTACACAGAGAAACTGTACAATAGTCCCAAGACGTGGGGAGCCTCTTAGATGCCCTTGTCTTATCTGATGCACATGCGCATTATCATCGGACTTTTGGCCTGATTTTGTGTTGTATGTGATAGATAAGTAATTCATGTTTCTGCCTGTGTGATAGAAAAACTGGTAATAGACAAATGAAATTAGGATTGGTGGCATAAGTAAACCAGTTACTTAGAGTCTAGTCAGGTCATGAGCTCTGTAAAGGAACAACTACAGTAGCTTGGAACTGAGCTCTAATTTTGAAGATTTGGAATGCAAAATTCTGTTGGAAACTATTTTATCCCTGCATGCTCATGTCCATTGAACCAAAAGGTTTTGCTAGGCTATTTTCGTCGTAAATTGTATTGTCACAGCACACTGCTGCAATTTAAATTCTGTTAATGCATTGTGAATTGATCTCAGTTCAAACCTGTTGGAAGTGTTTAAGCATTCAGCGTTGTTATCGCTTTTTTTTCTCACTGTTCAAGAAATTTTCCGTATTATCATATGGGAATTTTATTCGTAGAAACAATATCAGTTATGTAACCGTTGATCAGTACACTACAACTGTTGCAAAATCTCATCTGCATCAAGAATAGCAATGTGTGACTATGCATCTTAAACTTTTTATGAAGCAAGTTAATTGATTTGGCTGGCAAAACACCGGTCTGAAATCAATATCAGTGCACTGAAAGGGGTAGTAAATTACTGAATTATATGCATGAATGTATGATCAAGATATGACATATTTTTTAGTCGATGAAATTCGGCCAGGAAGTAGAGCTGAAAACGAATTGAATTAACAATATCTCTTTGCACTGAGAAAAGACTAAACTCTCATTCAACTGAAAGTAGTTGTATTAGAAACAAGCTTATTTAATTAACTCTCCTATACTAATCTTTAGATTCAATCATATATTCTGTTTCTGTTAATCAAATATGCATGCCAAGTTAAGAGTTAATTTTGAATCTCTAATTTATGTTTTTTTTACGTAACCGGTAAGAAAATTTGTCATTATTTGTTTACTTTGAGTGGGATAACCATTTTGAATTTTATTTTGTATTCCTTTGCAGTCATTTTCCCCCTTAATTCTATTTCCATCTATTCCATCAATGAAAGAATAAGATAATCTCTCTGCCGTCTACGACAATATTGCATATGGCATCCTTAGTCAGTTTAACATCAGAACACGGATGTAAAAGAGTGAACAAAACAAAGAACATAACATGGTTTAATAAAAAAAAATGAAAACGGATAATTATGAAATTAAGACAGATACTGAGTCCGAATCGACTTGACACTTGTCACCATGTTAAGGTTCTGAAGCACAGGTCAGTATTCCAGTGAAAGTCGGCGTCACTGGAAATTTATAAAAGTCTGAAGCTACTGAAGAGTTAACTATATTACCATACTATCTTTTGTCATTTATCAATTGTATATTGTTATGAGAGGACTGTAAGTATCTTTTAAACCATACAAGTAATACCGGATTTTTAGGCATAGTTGAACCTAGCATAATTCTATAAAATCTTGAACGTTTGGCTTCTCCGTACAAGAACTTCTTTTATAAAGCTAGAAGGATTTCTCTCTTGTTTTCACAAACCTTGCACAACTGCCATGACGCCATCAACATTAATTTTGCACCTGCTTGGTTAATGGACCGTTTCAATTATTTGTACATATTTCACAGGAATATCATAGACGCTATAATGTGACCTCCTCAGTACTGGTCTGTGGACACGACCAATGCCTTTGGGTAATCAACGAGAGCCAAACGAAGGAGAGAGAGAGAGAGAGAGAGAGAGAGAGAGAGAGAGAGAGAGAGAGAGAGAGAGAGAGGGGAATCTCGAGTACCCAACTATTAATGTTGCCCTGATCATTTTGGTATATTATTTTAGTAACGGTCCAGACTAAGTGGTGTCCTTTATTTTCAAAATTTGTACAATAGTTGTATTGGCCATACAAACACGTAAATATAAACGCACAAACGGCTGCATATAAGCCAGAGAATGACAAAGGAGAGAAAACACTCAGAATTAAAAGTTGCAACAGCTTTTATGACTCACTTCTAAACGTAAGAAAGATAGAACATGGAACTTGACGATTGGAACGGGAAGGTGAGGGAGAATAGATCACAAACATTAGATTTTCTAAAACTTGGTGAACATATTTTATTCTTTCCTGTACAGAACAAAAGTTGTGCAAGGTTCGCATTTTATATAATATATATATATATATATATATATATATATATATATATATATATATATATATATATATATATATATATATATATATATATATGAATGTATGTTTGCATATATTATAAATATACTCGTGTGTTTATAGTTGGAAAGGGCAAATCAATGGGACCGGGGTCAGTGCAACCTGCTTGTGGTGACGGTTGAAGTTGAAATGTTTATTTGACAAATGTTCGTGAAATGCTTTACATTATCAACGATCTCAAGCCGAGTGAACAAATACTGAGAGCAAAACCGCCGAAGGTTTCGCAAAGTCGGGGCACAAGGCATCACAACCAATTCCAGGAAATCCTTAGAACAGAACATCCAGTAGAATTCCATGCTCCTTCTAACGCCAAGATTTAATCAAAGAACATTTCAAAATTAGTGGAAAGAGCGAGTAAATTTGAGGATCGTATCTCGGCGGAAGGATTTTTCTTTCGACGGGAAAACCTTTTCATATATATATATATATATATATATATATATATATATATATATATATATATATATATATATATATATATATATATATATATATATATATATATATTAACAGGACCTCATTGAAACTGGATGGTGTCTAGCGGAGATATTTATTCAATAAAAATTACAAGCTTTCCGGGACTAACAGTCTTCATGGTCAAGTATTGACGGATACTTGATAATGAGTACTGTTACTCCTGGAAAGCTTGTAATTTTTATTGAATAATTAATATCTCCGCTAGATACCATCCAGTTTCAGTGAATTGTCCTGTTAGTAATTGTATTAATGCACAGATAATTGTGTAACTGATAAAGTTAATATATATATATATATATATATATATATATATATATATATATATATATATATATATATATATATATATATATATATATATATACATTTCCATGTATGGAGACTTCTTTCCATTGCAGACTACACCTTTAGTTTATCAGCCTGTGAGAACAGACTAATATGAAACTAGACTAAGGGCATCATATTGAAATTAGCAGCAGTTCTCAAACCCACATAGATTCTCCCTCTCTACCTCGTATGCCTTGCTCTGAGATTTTCCTCACTAATTCAGTCTCTATGGAATGTGCTCTGGGTTACACCAAAAAGCTGTAAATAGGTGAATAAATATAAATATTGAAAGCGCAGTGGTTCATTGCACCTGGATGACTTTTGACCGGAGATACTCAACTTCCACGCCATTTTGAAGCGTTATATGTAGTGACATCTGTAGATTTTTTTTATGTAGCTGCTTACCTAATCTATAATGTACATGAGTGCCATATGGTTCACCATATCACAAGCAGCACTAAATTTAGTTTAAACAAGTTCAGATGAGACAAACCCACACCAGCATGAATATTACTAAATACCATCCTGTGGTCATAAGCAAAAGTCTAGATTTAAAGTGTTTGTATAAAGGTTTAAAGACCTTCTTCAGCGCAAAGTTAACGCGGCACCGCAAGAACAGGGATCGACCTGCAGTCGATGTGATTCCATTAATAAAAGAGCATATGTATCCAGAGGAAAGTCCATTCCAATAGAAGACTTTAAGGAAGAAGAGAAATAAGATAAGTTCGATGTACGTATCATTTCGTAAGGCGCTCGAAGTACTCAATGATTTTAAAAACTTCGCTTCAAGTTTTGCCACAATTGAGACGACACCCGTGGACACTACATCAGATGACAAATTCTTCTTCTTCTTCTTCTTCCCAGCTTGTTCCCATTTTGATATGGGGTCGCCGTGATGCCTTCTTTTGTAGGACTTTGATTTGGCTTTGGGATAGACTTTGTAGTCCCGATCGGCTGCCCTGCCTGACATCGCTTAGACCCCGGTATCGTGTACATGTATTGTACCAGTTCACCAGCGCTCTTTCTCCCATACAATTATTCCCAGTTCCAGGACCAGGCAAAGACTATAAAAAAAGGAAAAGGAATACCTTTGCATTCAAAGGCAAGACTCATAAAAGGTAAATGAAGACCCTCGTTTTCTCTATCCAGAGCATTTTAGGAATCTGCTGACTCACGAGAAAAAGCAATAAAAATGTAACATCGAATCACTCGAATTGAAACAACACTTATTTTCGAAAACCTCAGTAGAACGGTATTAATAATAAGTGATGATGAATCGATGTGGGGAATAAAAAAACAAAGACCTTCATGTATTGCATCTGTATGCTTCAAAAATATGGATTTGAAATAACAATATCTCTCCAGTCACGGCAATACTCTGTTCCTTCTTTCGCGTGAGCTAAGCCCTTCCTTTACGGAAAACCAGCGCCATATGTTAACTTGACTTATGTGCAGTAGTGCGTGCGTATGTAACATTCATTCTCGCTTATGAAAATAACAAAGAACAGCTCTTGCTTTTTGGAGGAAGTGAAGAGCGCCGGGAACGATATTTCATTGTCAGCCTTTTTAATGGCATAGTTGCTGCAACATTAGCTCCAGCGACTGCTTGGTTTTGAAGCACGTAAATCCCTCTCGTACAGTTTCTCGTAGACCCGGGAACTTGGAAATGTCAAAATATTATCTCTCTCTCTCTCTCTCTCTCTCTCTCTCTCTCTCTCTCTCTCTCTCTCTCTCTATATATATATATATATATATATATATATATATATATATATATATATATATATATATATATATATATATATACAGGCTGATAGATAAACAGAAATTTATCTAGTTCATGACTTTTCGTTTTGTTCATCAGAACGTATTTTTCAATAATAATAATAATAGTAATAATAATAATAATAATAATAATAATATAAGACGATATGTCTTTTTTCGCCTTTAGTGGAAAACTGAGCTGTATCGACCTGACATTACTGATCGAAAGTACATTGCACCGTTGACTCAAATCTTCTGACATTTTTCGATAAGGATTGTGTTTGTATAGTCTTATAGCTTTGTTGACCTGATTTTCTGCAACTCTTCACTTTTTCATCGTTATTTTCTTTTACTCATGAGCATTCTGGTATGTGGGTGCCCTTCACATTTCCCAATTCCCTCGTTTCATCAGATCAGCATCTCCCATTCTTCCTACAGGACCTAACCATCTCAGCATATTCTGAACTCTCCTTTCACCTACGCTAACATTTTCCCATTCTTGTGTATCCTATCATTGCTCGCCTTTTTTATTTTCCAAACTACATACGCGCATTAGAGCTGCTTAGCTTATTTTTCTTTTCTTTAGCACTTAACATCCACACTTCAGAACCATTTCTATCTTGACTTTCATGCACGCTTCAAGTCTTCTCTGAATGCTTTGCACAACCCCTGATATTCTTCGCTGCTTTATCTCTCCACTGATAAGCCTTTTTTCCCACGTCACAGTAATCTGTTATATTTAATCCAAAATGACTACATGAATCATGTCATCTGTTCCTCCACCAAGCATACCAATATTCTTTACTCCAGCAGCCAGTTCTTATTTGCCCCTGTAACTTTATTCTTGCTCAGATTTGCTCTGGACTCTCGACTTTTGCAAATATTTACAAGCTCTTTCCCTAGGTTTTGAAGTTTCGTTTCAACATCTCCAATCAGCGCTGTATTGTCTGCAAACAGTATCTGCTCCACTTTCTACTTATGGTGCATTTTAATAAGATCAGCTCTGCAACTGTGCATTTTTTCCCAATTACTCGCATCATAACATCTATAAAGCTATGAATCTGCCGAGGGGACATCACACGCCCTTGTCTCTCAGCTTCTACAAAGATGCTGTCCTTAGCATTTTCAAGCTCCGTGTATGACCTTGAAATTCAAACTTCTCAAATAAGTATCCATATGAAAACGTTTTATCATGACTTGTTCTAAGCTGTTCTTCCTTTATAAACACTTTTCTTGAGTATCATACTTTCCCAGTCAGTATATTACTATACAAACACCTCCCCCTTGTATGCCTTGTAACGCTATGCCGCTATAATTCTTAGCCACCTCTGTCATGCGTACCTTTTAAGAAAGAAATAACGATTCCTATCTTTGATTTCCTTACAATCTTGCCTTCAAAGCAGCAATCACACTGTCATCACCGTATCACAGTAATGTACTTGGAATCCTGCTAACTCCTGTTTCTTTCCATTCTTCAACTTCTTATTGCCCTCTGTGCATCGTCAGGAAGCACTTTCAGTAGCACTCACAAGCACTCACCCTTGTATCTCTCAGCTCTGCTTCTCTTCTAAAGACTCACTTCATTTACCAAGGACTTCATTCGTGTGAGACATTTTCTCTTTATTTACATCTGTTATTCTGATATCAGTTTGTGCCTAATCCTTTCTCTCTGAATTTACCTCTGTAAAACAATTTGTTCTCCATAAAGTTCTTTTTCTTTTTCTCCTTATCTTTTTGATTGCCCTGTCATTGATGAAAAACTCTTTGCTTTCTCACAGAATATCATATTTCTTCAACCAGCTACCTACGTTATTTTCCCTTCTTAACTTTCTATATCCACAGAGCTTCCCTGATGTTCATATAATCCTGTCCATTTCCGCCCGTGTGTGTTAAACTTGCTCATATTTCTTTCACTTTCAACTTGCATGGTCTTGTAATTCCTTTCTTATCACAAACACGTGTCTTCATTAAATAACAGAACACCACCAATCAATAATGAGAAATTCTGCAGCCACTTCTTAATATTGCGCCCATTAGCTTCTGCTTCCATCTTCTCTAAGCTAACATGATAGAGCAGTTTTTTTTTTTTTGCCACATTCTCTTTCCCTTGTATATGTATGTGTATCTTGTTTAGAAATCACATATTTTCTCAGTGATCAAGCCCAGTTTCAAGTATATTTCCACAAGATTCCATATTCATTTAAAATTGGAACAACACCATCTGCCTCTTATTTCTGCATTTAAAATGCTTAGCGGTAACGCCTTTTCAAATTTAATCCAAGCCTACAAAGACCTAGAACCCGATTCTCTGTAAACATTCAGTTTTGCCTCCTTGCTCCTAAATTTTTATTCCATATGAGTACCTATTGCAACTTTTCCTCAAGGCACATTGAATCTAACCCACTCAGTCCTTAATCTAATACATTACTATTACTCTTTCACTTACTTCCAGACACTCCCTACCACTCGAAGCACTAACCTTTCCTAGCCCTAAACCTTTTATCTACCAATAGACTTAATCCCATTAATATCCTTCCCATTCTTGCAAATACTACTGCCCTTTCAACTAAAGAACACTCTTCTCTTCTGAACCACGTCCTAACATGTTAATAAACGCAAACCAAAATCCTTTACTCTTATTTTCTGGTCTCTTGTTATCATTAGAGGGTATGGGACTGATAACCGTATTTCTGCGGTCATTTGGTGACTTGCACACCACACGGCATACAAAATCCTATCATGTTCTTTTCCTGGTATCCCACAATAGTGAAACAGCGTTACTGCTTCTCATCACAGGGAGATTAGGTCATCAGGGGTTATTAGCATTTCCCCTCAACAAGGGGTCCACAATCTTTTTGTAGTCGCTCCTCACCCTTGAGATACATTGTATCTGCACCTCAAGATACCGGCAATTAATGAGATAGCTATGACCAAGTTGTATTGCTTACTACCACCGAAGTAAACCTTCAGTGAAACAGACTGACTTCGCGCGTTAGTATCTATGGGTTTATAGCGAGAGACTAATTTGCCATTTAATGGGCATCTCCTCCCCTCCACTATGCGATTCTCGCTAAAAACTGGGTGCTTTAGAATCCTAAGCAACCTGTACCTCTAGAGGCATCGGTGATCAGGGGCACTGCTTAAGTTCCACCTCGAACGCAGTCAATATTTGAAATACCAGATTACAATATAAATGTATTAATTGTGTGCGGATTTCATTTTAAGGGAATATGAGAATCTGAGAATATTTTGAAAAGTTGTGAATGAGGCAAATAGACCTGACTATTTCCCTTATTGGAACTCGTTAAGAAACTTTTGAAGTTCCAGTCAGATTCATTAGTCCTAAAGACAGGAATTTGCTTGAAGGCTCGACGGGTAATATTTCGTTCCAAAAAGTCATTTTTCCTGTCATCTCATACTAATTATTTGTCAGGAGGAGAGGTTACTGGACGGCTGAAAAAAATAAATTTTCCTTTTTTTTATTTTACAACAAATCTTTTGGATATTTTAAAGTCACAAAACTTTCTCTCTCTCTCCAATTACATTAAAGCACTGGAGGATATGAACTTTCTGCCGTTGTGAGTAATAAAGATTTTTTGTGCAGTGCAGATGATTATCTAAAATAGCCTTGCTAGTAATTTACTGCAGATTGCCAAAAACAGGAAAAAGTGAGAAGTTTCAGTACATCAGTGAAAGGGACCACTGAATCATTTTACGTAAGAGATCTTAATTTTAGAATGCGTATATCACAATACCAATGTTTTTAGGTTAACTCCCAAGTGAAATCTGTTTTCCTGTGAAATCTCACAGGGACAATAGTGACCAACATGAAACAGATTGCAAGACAAACAGTGTCAGAACTTATTTTCTGGATTCTTCAGACACAGGCAAACAATTTTTCACTATCTGCCGTAAACGAATGCAACTTCCAGTAGAGAAAACAAGAAGATATATACTGGGATAAAACGAAAGTAGTTCAGCGAAAGGTACTGTGAGTATGGCATAGACACTAATATTGGTTGTCAGCCCTCAGGTCAGCGCAGGAATCTTGGTGTGTGATAAGCAAGTATGTTCTTTACTTACATGATTACATGACAAGACAATAGAAGCATTAATCCTTCAACGAAGTGAAATGTTTGGAAAATTTCAGCATAAGCTCGAGTACCCAGTGATGTCATAATTATAATAGTGCTTCAGCTGCTCGTGCCAAGAGACCCTAATTACATGCCAGCCAGCAGACTTTACTATATTTCAAACGTTAAAAAAAAATTCTATTTATTTCAACAGAAAGCAGTTAATTCGTAACTACTATCCATTTCAGGGGCCGTGAGTCATCGTTTTTCTCACATATCTTTCAAAGTAATTATTTGATCGAAATGGTACTTTAACACGGTGTACAAGACACCCCCCGCTAATTTTTGGGGGTATAACGCATTGACAAATGGTTTTGGTTAAGGCGTTTACTCTTGACTTACATGGTGTTGCCAAGCATCGCCAAACTAGTCCTTTATTCCCATCGCGTCCCTCCGTCCACCTTCCCCTCCTCATCCCTCCCTCAACCCACCTTCCTGGCCTTCCCAGCCCCACCCCCTTTCCTGTCTATGGGGGATAGCGGACGTTCGATTTCGTATCTTAGGCCTGCTGACTCGTGCGACTTTGCCTTTTAAAGTCAAGAGTAAACGTCTTAACTAACACCATTTGACAATGCACTATATTACCAAAAATTAGGAGGGATGTGTCTTGTACACCGTGTTAAAGCACCATTTCGATCAAATAGTCAGTTTGAAAGATATTTGAGAAAAACGATGACTCGCGCTCCCTGAAATGGATAGTAGATAGAATGACAGTTAGATTCTCTAAATTATATTCTATAGCAATTTGACGGCAGGTTAACATTTTTGGATACGCTGCATCACTCGCTTTTAATTGCTGTTAATGGTTATTTAATTACCATTAATTATCGTCACTTCATAATGGCTGCCTTTGTGAAAGGGTCATTGTGATACATGTATTTTCCATTGTTGTGCCAAATTGTGTTTGTTCACTTATATGACGTTTATGAAACGGGTAGATCGATATCGTTTTGCCCTTGTTATATCATCAAGTATTAATGACTCCTATGCCAAGCCTTTTAGTTGCTAAAGTGCAAAAGAACGCAGTCAATATTTGAAATACCAGGTTACGATATAAATGTATTAATTGTGTGCGGATTTCGTTATAAGGAAATAAGAGAATCTGAGAATATTTTAAAAGTTATATGAATGAGAAAAGTAGACCTGACTATTTCCCTTATTGGAACTCGTTCAGAAACTTTTGAAGGAAACGTAAGACTATTCATTGCACACACACGCACACAAATACATATAGCCGCACACATACCCAATAAATACACACACACACATATATGCTTATATATATTATGTATATAAATATATATATATATATATATATATATATATATATATATATATATATATATATATTATATTTATATATATAAATAATAAAAATAAAGTTCCGTTGGGACTCAATATGACTCCCGATGCAACCAGAGGCTTATATGGTTCCCTTACTTAAAGGAAGCAAAGTTGGCCTTGTGGGTAAGTAGTCGGCGTGTCGAATCCCAAGGAGTAGAATATTAAACGATAATTGTGTCCAAGCGAACTGGCCTATTTTAATGTTTTTCATAGCATTGTTATTGATTTTAGAACTGGTGTTTTTTGTGGTGCTGTTGCCGTGGAATTCTGATTGATACGCTTTCATATCATTGTCTTAAACCATATTTAAAATTTTCAAATGTTGTAATTTCTTTCTTATAATACGATATAATGAAGTTTGTGTATGATTGTCGTCTCATATTTGATCGCTTTAAATCTTCTTAAATCAACTGTCTGTTTGTCTGTCTGTCTCAACTTATCCTATTTGGGGCATTTTTAATATTTTCACGTGCCTCCGAATATTTCCAAACACATTTATTTGGTAAAAATGTTTATTCTTTAATATCGTTCTGTTCCACGGTCTTCCTACTATCATCCATTTTCCTCTTACATTTTACCATTTCCTCTCTCCCGTATCCTTCCCTGACAACCTTCTATTTCTGATTGCTTTCATTTTTATAAATCATCTTGATTCCCCTTTCCTTTCTTCAAGAAATCCCCGATTTTTAAGCTTCCCCTTCCTCCGTTTCCCCTTGTGTGCCTTTTTCTCCGGAGTCATATGACTACAAAGGTCATCCAAAGGTCCACTTTCTCTTTATCTCTTATCCCTTTTCCAATAAAGGCTTCTCTTTCGTTCGAAGATTTTTGTTTACCTTTCCGTTCTTTACAACCATTCGTTTATTTTCCTTTAATATTCATTACTCGGAGTCACCATTTCTTTTCTTCTATTGTTCAAAGAACCATTTTATTCTTCCAGTTGGTTTTACCTTCTTGTATTGTGAAAAGTCTATTATTTTTTACTCCTTCGTCTCATTTTTACTTCCTTCCCCATTTTAAAATGAAAATAATAATCTTTCATACTTGGTTTTTCTCTGTTTTGCTAATAATCTTTTTTTCAAGTTGCTTCCTGTTTTTCAACAAACATTGAAGCAAAAATCATTCCTTTAAATGACTTTTGCACTCAGATTGCAGTGACGTCGGTGCTTTGTTCACTAACTTTATTTAATCTTCCCATGAAAGTTCTGGCGTTCTCTTTATTGTTGGCTCTAGATTAAAACGCATACAACTTTTCGAAACAGCAATTGCTCCCTCTGTATCATATGAAATATATATATATATATATATATATATATATATATATATATATATATATATATATATATATATATATATATATATATATATATATACACACACACGCATATATACATATATATGTGTGTGTGTGCGTGTGTATGTGTGTGTGGGTGTATGATTAACAATACCCGGAGTTGTCCATACTGTTCAAACGTTAAGGCCAAGGATTATGGATGACATTATGAAATATCTTTTTCATATAGATGAGTATCAGTTTATTTTGATGTCTAAAATTTTCTGTACTCTGCTCTTGGGGTTCAGTTGCAGAATTCGCAAGAAAGTTATAACATATATATTTCATTATTCTAAAAAGGATTATACTCCCATAGGATTTTTTTGACATCTTAGTATGACCGTCACCTTCCCTTTATTTTGCATGCCATTCTTGTATAAAATTGAGCATGGCAAATATATGTCTACCACATTAATTCAATATCTATGACCATGTTTAAATTCATTTTTGACCTTTGATCCCTAAGTGTGACCCTGGACTTGAAATCCAACGCCATTTGCATTTCATATAATTAAAAAAAACTATCTCCAAGATTAAATTCATATCTGGCTTTTGACCTTTTAGTATGAGCCTTTATGTTGGCCTTGACCTCACGCTGCAAATCACACTCCTTAGATAATTATTCATGCCAAAAATGGAGTGATTACCTTACGTTTCTGAAATGTTATTGGTAAGTTGGAATTATTAATCGTCATTTGACCACAAATACTACGCTACCATAGCAGTACTGCTCCGAGTTTAATAGATTACGCTTGAAAACATCGCAGTGGCTGTCTGATGTGGCATAAAGCTTTGATTGCATCATATTTTCCATATGACTTATGAGCATGAACTTGACCTTAACCTTCACCTCACTGCGCACTGGCTTTTATGCACCAAGTATGAAGTCTACTCAGCGCCGTTCAGAATTGGTTGCCAAGATTACATATTGCTTTGACTTAAACTTCACCTAAACTTCATCCTACTCAACGCTTTGATGTGCTCATTGGTAATGGAAAAACTTCAGGTTCCTATCGCACAGAGTTTAAAAGTTGTAAGAGAATGAAATTGATTTTACATTTGATCTCTACATTAGTCTTTGAAATTGACCTTACCTTTCGCGTTGGTTTCGAATTGTAATTGGCGCAGAAGCACTTATCAGCTGTAGCTGTAATTCCCCTTGAGTGTAATTTATTTAACAATGTTTGT
>NC_089776.1:30925515-30928015 GCF_040412425.1 Macrobrachium rosenbergii | reverse complement strand
AGGAGTTGATATAAAGTCTGACATGTGCATAGAAACATAAAAAAAAAAAAAATATAAAAAAAAATAATGATGACACAAATTGCTTGGACGTACAGGAAATATTGTATTAGGATATATTTATATATACTTCATACATTCATACACACACACACACACACACACACATATATATATATATATATATATATATATATATATATATATATATATATATATATATATATATATATATATATATATATATATATATATATTTAAAGTTTATGTCTCGACCATTTGTTGAGGAAAAATATTGAACGGTCGGGAAAAAGACCACAGGAAAAAGGGAAGCTTTGAAGATTAATGGAGGAAGCGAAAAGGTTAAATTGGAAAGGGAATACAGAGTTCTGTGCAGGTTAGAGCAGGGATCCTGCAACGTGTCAGTCTATCATTCACAAATAATGGGAAGAGACACCAGACGGCTTAGCTTCGAGAGGAAAATGAAATACACACATATTCCATACGAGTATTATAAAATATATTTAAATTTGCGATCCTTATTCATGCATGTCGTGATGTGTTTATTTAAAATCTAATACTCACATTCACAAGATGCATGCGGATACGTCGCTGATCGTATTTTTCGCTATGCAAAATTGTTCTTGCGAGAATTTGTGCTCACACGTAAATATATATATATATATATATATATATATATATATATATATATATATATATATATATATATATATATATATATATATATATATGTGTGTGTGTGTGTGTGTGTGTGTGTAGAATCTACTGGTATATATATGTGTGTAGAATCTACTGGTCACTTTTTACCAGATACATATGTAATTGTAATAGTCATAATGCCCTCTTAACTTATCGAATTCTTCGCACTTTTTGGATACGCTTGTCACTACAAAGCCTTAAGATCCAAGTGCATGAAATAGGGAGATATTATGATGTCTGGTAACGGGAAACGTTGTGATCATAAGACCCGGGTTTGTTTTCCGCTACCAGACATCATAATATCTTCATATTTCTCGCACTTGGATCTTAAGGCTTTGTAGTGACAAGCGTATCCAAAAAATCGCGAAGAATTCGAGAAGTTAAGAGGGCATTGTGGTTATATTTACACACACACACACATATATATATATATATATATATATATATATATATATATATATATATATATATATATATATATATATATATGTGTGTGTGTGTGTGTGTGTGTGTGTGTACCAAACATTACCACAGGTGAAAAATAAGAGACAGGGTGTAAGTCTGACTGGTTTCGACTTTATTTCCAAGCCACCGACGTCAATGGCTTGGAAATAAAGTCGAAACCGGTCAGACCTACACCTCCCTATTCCACCTTTGGTAATTTTTGACCTGTGGTAATATGTGATAAATGAATCACGTACAAAAGTGATTATAACCATATATATATATGTATATATATATATATATATATATATATATATATATATATGTGTGTGTGTGTGTGTTTGTGTGTGTGTGTGTGTGTGTGTGTGTATAGTAGTGCACTGAAGGAAAGGCTGAACACCTTTCACGAAAGGATGAAATTAACGTTTTGTGAGGAAAAAAAAGTATATACATCTTGAGATCACATCCCTGCACTGGTAGCTTTGTGAGAAAGAAGGCACTGTACAGTAATTAGGAAGGCGGATAAAACGGCTGTAATTGTCATTCTTCCCATACAAAATAAAATACATGGAAGTCACTCAGAAAGGCCCATTATATTCACATGCTTTTCCAGAGACATAACTACCGCTTTGAGAGCAAAGGTAATCAGAACAATTGCTGGAATCAAATTTGAAAAACCCAAGGAGGAAATAACCACACAAGTGAAATGCTGCATTATCAACATTGTGATATGAGAAACCATAACGATTACAGTGGCAAAAGTTTTACCGATACCAAGGAAGGTGTATGGTATGATTTTGATTGAGAAAGTAACACAGACAGAAGGACTGGTAGGAGAAGAACAGTGAAGGTTTAAGCATGGCTGAGTGCGTCTGAATGAAGTTCTTGTTATGAAATAGCTAAGTGACAAGTTTGACAGTTAATGGAAAAAGCTACGCGTCTCATAAATGGACTAGAAAAAGCATTTGCTAGAGCGAAAACCTATGGAAGGTGAATGATGCAGGCGTATGGTTAAAGACATAAGTTGTGGGAATCTATTAAAAATCTTTATGATGAAACCGGTTGCATGCACATGCGTTAGAACATGCACACAGATAAGTTATTGGTTTGCTGTAAAAGTGAGTCTGCGACAGTGTTGTGTTCTGCCTCTGCACTGTTTAATACCTTGGAGAATGAAGAGACGTGAGAAGTCAGACGAGGGAAATTAGACAAAGTAGTAAACTTGTGGTATACAAAATGG
Source organism: Macrobrachium rosenbergii (assembly GCF_040412425.1). Taxonomy (NCBI): domain Eukaryota; kingdom Metazoa; phylum Arthropoda; class Malacostraca; order Decapoda; family Palaemonidae; genus Macrobrachium; species Macrobrachium rosenbergii. The sequence goes on along the minus strand of NC_089776.1, from coordinate 30,925,614 downwards.
ACTGGGTATAAGGTGTAAAAGTAACTTCAAGATGACACACTGATTTGGAATAATAAAGAGAAACCTGCGGAAATGGGGGAGATAGTTTGCAAAATGTTA
>NC_089776.1:30903015-30918015 GCF_040412425.1 Macrobrachium rosenbergii | reverse complement strand
ATCTCTGAAGTAATTCGCACGGGTGCGAAACCTGCATTGCTTAATATCGAAGTGTGGTATTTCCAGAAGACTTTCGAAATTTAATGAAGTAATTATTGAATTTCCACTGAATCATAAGCATCGCAACATTTATCACTCCAAATGAAAAATATGTTTTGCTGTTATAATTGTTTTCATTATAACTGACACTTATGTTTATCTTTAACCCATAGGCAACAAATGTCTTTTTGATACATACGTGAATAGATATGTAGAAATGATCAGTATTATATTACTGTTTTTGATGTCGCATTATGCCTGCAACCGAATATATTCAACTGACCAAGTACAATTTACCGAAACATGGCTATTTCATTCGACAAATTCTAATCCTCATTTATTTTAGGATACAGAATCGAGCAGGGAAGAAAATAAAAAAAAGGAAAAGGAACACCTTTGCTTACAAAGGTAAGACTCATAAAAGGTAAATGAAGACCTTTGTTTTCTCCATCCAGTGCATTTTAGGAACCTACTGACTCGCGAGAAATTAAGTATACCTTAGTTTAACCAGACCACTGAGCTGACTGACAGCTCTCCTAGGGCTGACCCGAAGGATTAGAGTTATTTTACGTGGCTAAGAACAGTTGGTTACCTAGCAACGGGACCTACAGCTTATTGTGGAATCCGAACCACATTATAACGAGAAATGAATTTCTATCACCTGAGGTATATTCCTCTAATTCTTCATTGGTCGGCGAGTACGATATCGACCCATCCAATGAGGAACTGCTGACTCGCGAGAAAAAGCCATTAAAAATGTAACATCGAATCACTCGAATTCAAACAGCACTTATGTCTTTCGAAAACCTCAGTAGAATGGTATTAATAATTAGTGATGATGAATCAATAAGGAAAATAAAAAATACTATACATCTATGTATGGCATTTGTATGCTTCGAATATGTGGATTTGAAATAACAATATCTCCTCCCCAGTAATTGCTTTATTCCTTCTTTCGCGTGAGCTAAGCCCTTCCTTTACGGAAAACCAGCGCCATTTGTTAACTTGACTTATGTGGAGTAATGCGTGCGTATGTAACATTCATTCTCGCTTATGAAAATAACAAAGAACAGCTCTTGCTTTCTGAAGGAAGTGAAGAGCGTGGGGGAACAGTATTTCATTGTCAGCCTTTTTAATGGCATAGTTGTTGCAACATTAGCTCCAGTGACTGCGTGGTTTTAAATCATTTAATAACCTTTCGTATAATTTTCAATGCATAGACCTGGGAACATGGAAATGTTAAAATATCATTGTTGTATATATATATATATATATATATATATATATATATATATATATATATATATATATATATATATATATAATGTACATATATATATATACACATATATATGTGTGTGTGTGTATAATATATATATATATATATATATATATATATATATATATATATATATATATATATATATATATATATATATATATATATATATATATATATATATATATATATATATATATATATATATATATATATATATGCGCGTGTGTTTGTGTGCAACCTGCTAACGTTTAATGAAAGCTGTCGTCCTTCACGCTCCAAGGCCATTTTCAATTTGCAGAATTTGAAAGCGGCAAACAAGTTAGCGCGTTGAGAGAGGAATATTGTGCAGCGAAACGAGTTACATAATAGTAGATTTGCTGTTATGAAATTCCAGAGGAGGACCTTTAAATTGAAATAAATTCTAGCACAGTTTTCAAAAGGAATTGAGATAAAATTTCAGGAATTAAATATTCTCGAAGAGAGTCTGGTAAGAGGAGTAGTCCATATGAAAGTATCCAGCTGGTCGAAGAGTAATAAGCAGGTCCTGTATTAGTGCAGCAGATAATTGCATATTTCATAAGAATCGTTCAGATAGTGAAACAAGCATGAAATTTTGCACAAGTGCTCTTTAAAGTTCCCTCTATCAGAAAAGGGCGCTGGCCACGCAAAAAATTTAATATGGCGGCCAAATTCCAAGATGGCGGCCAGTATCGACAGATTTTGGCTAATTTTTCACTAGAATGGCATGTATTTGCTTCTAGCAATATGGTAAAGCTCTTCCATACTATTTCTTGTGAATATTATGTTTCTGTAGCTTCCCAGTACAGTTTACCTTTAAATATGGGGGCTATATGGCTGCCAAGAAAAGGTAGAAACAATAATTATAATGAGAAATAATGCCCGTTCAACAATTATCGTTTTAAGCATGGATCTTGGTTTCTGTGGTTTTAGATCCTAATGAGGCCATCTCTTTCGAATAACTCATCAATTTTGAAGGAAAATTAATAAATGTAAAAGAGTGTATGTCTGCACACAACCAGGGCACACTGGTGACATCACTGCTGTGTAACTCAGCATGGGGTTCAGTGCCAGCTAATCCAGCTTTACTAATCCTGTAGTCTTAGACTAGTAGTTGTAGTATAGTTTAGTTTAGTGTCCCAAATGCTTTCTAACAGCCCCAGACCAGCTATAGTTAGATAGCCGCACCTGAATAGACAGGATGTGCCAGCGGGGGAGAGCCGAGCCAAGGGTATGGGGGCTGTACATGATGGTTCATGTACTTACCCGGATGGTGTACAGATCACACGGGACTTAAATGGCACTGGATGAATGATCGGGCTAAGTGTAGGGAGACCGAACCTAGTTGAATCCCATACAGGAATGTGTGCTTTGTTTAAGGTGGTAAAAGGATAACCCCTCGGCCTTAATCAAAAGTGAAATCATGGCAGAATGTGATGCCAATCAATATTGAGCAGTAGAAAAACAAACTGGAGTTTGTGTTGTCTTTGTCAGAAGGACAAAAGAGGTGAGCACTGACATCACCTCCAAGTCATCATGTCCTAGACCATGATGGGTACACAATGCTGGCAAGGAACATTCCCATGTTCAGTGAAATTAATGAAATGCCACTGATAATGGATCCAGCAAGGCTGGATGAAGGTGATGGCATAGAGGCCACTCTCAGGAAAAAATGCAGCAAAATACCATGTGAACTGTCGCTTGTTGTTTAACAACACTAAACTGGACCGTGCAAGAAAGCGACAATCCAATGACCAGACCAGCAACACTGAGACTAGTCGTGCAAAACTGTGCCGAACCAGTCATGACAATGAAGTTTGCATTTTCTGTGAGAAAGTGGCACCTGCATCTGATCTCAGACAGGCTAGTACTAAGGGCCTTGACTTGAAATTGCGTGAATGTGCAGAGATACTTAGTGATGGCAAGCTCCTTGCTAAGTTGACTGGTGGGGATGTCATTGCACAGGAGTTTAAGTATCACCATGCCTGTCTTTGTGCCCTCTACAACAGAAAAAGGTCCTACCTGAGGAGCCTTGAGAAAGACCAAGGTAGCACTGAGTCAGAATCAGATGTGTATCCACTAGTTCTGTCAGAACTGATGACATACATTGTTGAAAACAACCTTTGTTCAGATGATCCAGTCACATTTCGGCTGGCAGATATTTGCCACCTCTACCAACAATGTCTGGAACAATTAGGTGTAGAGTCACCAAGTGTAAATTCCACGAGACTCAAAGACAAACTTCTGGCAGAAATTCCAGAACTTGAGGCTCATAAATCTGGCAGAGATGTATTACTTGCATTTCAAAAGGATGTGGGAAAAGCACTTGCTCAATCATCTGATCTTTCAGAGGCAGTTATCATTGCTAAAGCAGCAAATATTCTCAGAAAGTCTATACTTGATCATCAGTCACGGTTTGATGGCACATTTTCTGAGGCTTGTATACGAAATTCTGTGCCTCTCCTCCTGCTCCAGTTTGTAGGGATGGTTGAGCATGGGGCTGACATCAAGTCACAGTTACGATTTGGAGCATCAAAGTCAGACCAGGCCATTGCACAGCTCATGCAGTTCAACTGCTACTCCCGATACAAAGAGGGAGCAACAACTCATAGACACTCCAAAGACAGAGAAACACCATTCCCAGTCTACATGGGACTCTCAGTCTATGCCAAAACCAGGAAGAGAAACCTGGTTGAAATGCTACATCAGTATGGCCTCAGTATCTCTTATGACAGAGTACTGGAGGTCTCTGCACAGTTAGGAGATGCCACAGTTAGCAAATGTGTGGAGGAGGGTGTGGTCTGTCCCCCAGTACTGCGAAAAGGGTTGTTCACCACTGCAGTGATGGACAACATCGACCACAACCCATCTGCAACTACTGCCACTACCTCCTTCCATGGAACTAGCATCTCCATATTTCAGCACCCCACCAAGGAGGCTGTACACATGTCAGAAGTCTCAGCTGACCTCGGTCCTGGAGAGTCATGTTACACTAGAAGACAAAGAACCAAAGACTGATGTCCTCATTGTAGATGGATCAGCTTTGGTCCATGCCTTGCCACCAAAGAAAGGAAAGACCTTTGAGGGCTATGCACTTTGCGACTTCTTGCCTGTGATACAATCCTATAGCAACAAGTACACATCATCACATCTTGTATTTGATGTATACAATACATCCAGCCTCAAAAGCTGAGACCAGGCTCCAACGTGGTCAAGGAGGAAGGCGCAAGGTGACAGACAAGAACACAATTCCATCCAACTGGCGCAATTTCCTAAGACACGATGCCAACAAGACAGAGTTGTTCCAGTTCCTGGCAGACAAAGTTGCCCAGATGTCTGCCACAAACGTTGTCATTGCCACGAAAGGGTCTGCTGTCCTCAGCACTCATGAGGCTAGTCTTCAGGGACTGGAAAAGTGCTCTCATGAGGAAACTGACACCCGCATCTTTCTCCATGCCAAATATGCCACAGAACATGGAGCCAAGACCATCACGGTTAAAGCAAATGACACAGATGTTCTTGTCGTTGCAGTCAGTGCTTTCTCCACTCTCCACAATCTAGGGCTAGAGAAGCTATGGGTGGCATTTGGCCAAGGCCAGAGCCTGCGCTGGATTGCTGTGCATGACCTGTGCAACTCTCTGGGCCAGGAGAAGGTGAATGGCATGCTCTTCTTCCATGCGTTCACAGGCTGTGATACAGTGTCAGCCTTCCGGAGCAAGGGCAAGAAGACCGCCTGGCAGACATGGAACATCTTTCCAGAGGCCTCCACTGTGTTCTCCAAACTGAGTCACTACCCTCTCAGAGTGGAAGAGTGACCTGAAGGTCCTGGAGAGGTTTGTCATACTTATGTATGAAAGATCCAGCACTGCTGGCACTGTGGATGAGGCTAGACTTGATATGTTTGCCAGAAAACAAAGGGCATATGAGGCCATTCCACCAACCAGGAGCTCTCCTCCAACACACCAAGCGTGCTGCGTACCAGGCTGGTTGTGTGTGGGGGGCAGGCCACCCAGTGTCAGCCACAGCCAGAGAACCCTGCTGAGTGGGGATGGCAAAAGTCTGGTGAAGCATGGCAAGTCCTCTGGACAACCAACTCGCCCCCTTAGCCAAGAGTTGCCAACAGCTTACCAAATGTGGATGCAAAGCAGGCTGTCGGGAAAGGTGCAAGTGCTACAAGCTGGGTCTTCCTGCACAGCTCTGTGCACTTGCAAATGTGAAGTCTAGATAAATATTGCCCTCTCTTCAGTAGATAATCTAGCTTGAGCATCCAACGTGTCATGCTATGCCTACCTTCTTATCCTCGAATTTTTCAAAGGTGTAGGTTGAGAGACCTATACATAGATTGGTTGCGTTTAGTCCGTATTTCTCTTCTTTTCTTTTTATGGTTACAGTCTTAGACACAATGTTGTATGTGACCATACCATTACTATTTCAGTTGAAAATAGCATATTAGTTAAACTGTCTGATCACATGAATATACCATTAAATAAAAACAGTTGGTCTCTATGTCTGCTAGCGCTGTGGATAGAAAAAAAACTTTTATGGCAACCATTTTGTACGCCATCTTGGTTACAATTCATTTAGTAAGGGTTTTCAATAAAATGTGTGGTATGGAACATTTTTATAACCTAAAAGTCGAGGTTTAAAAAAAAAAAAACTGGCATATTCCATCCAATAGATGCTCCCAAACCAGTGAATCTCAACATAGATGGCGGCCATTTTGAAAAATAGCCGCCATCTTGGATTTTCAGGTGGCCAGCGCCCTTTTCTAAGAGAGCGTAGTCTTAGGAATGTTTGTGCCAAATTTCATGCTTGTTTCACTATCTGAACGATTTTTACAGCAATCTGCTGCACTATATCAAGCCACGAGACAGTCGAGAAATTTCATGGCATCCCGAAACCAGAAAGGGAAAACAGGCGTAAAGAAATACTATCAACTATATTTCTTACTTTAATAATTGGGCTGTACAGCAATGTATATTTTATGGTAGTGACAGAAATACAACAAATATCATACATTTATGAAATACATATTAGTTAATAAGGATATAAAGTCAAATCGTCTGATCCACCGAAAAGATATTGCCCATGAGAAACAAACAATTTTAAAGTTTCTATTGATCTCAAAAAAGAATTCTTACCTACTGACTCTCGATATCGTATTCCAGAGATTCAGCTGCAAGAGAGCAGATGAATTCATGATGCGAGCAAAGGATATCAAAAGTCAATAAGATTTGGCGCAGAAAACGTTTCGAATCTACTCGCCCAAACGATTATATATCAATGAGGCTTCAGGGCCAAGTGAATAGAAGACGCCGGTAGGTTTGCATAAGAGGCAATCCCACTCAGTGGAAGACGGCGGCTTCTTCCTTGACAGCTTTCGCTTGCTACACTATTCAGTCTGCGGTTATGTTCCTGACGTTGCTGTATTGCAGTATCAAGAGTTTTCCATTCCATCTTTTCTTCAAGATTTCGGGGGATATTCAGGACCCAAGATGTATACTCTCTCGGTTCAGCAAACAGCAGTCACTTAGGTGAAGCCTTGCTTAGCTAAATGTACTTGCTTTTGCTCATTTGTCTGGGTGATTACTATATTTTTAAAGGAGTTGATATAAAGTCTGACATGCACATAGAAACAAAAAATATCGAAAGAAAAGGAAAAAAATGACGAGGATGATACAAACTGCAGGTGTATATATATATATATATATATATATATATATATATATATATATATATATATATATATATATATAGATATATATAGATGGATAGATAGATATATATATATATATATATATATATATATATATATATATATATATATATATATATATATAGATATATATAGATGGACAGATAGATATATATGTATATATAAATATATAATATATATATATATATATATATATATATATATATATATATATATATATATATATATATATATATATTGCTTTAAGATTATGCAGACAGCATGGTTGCACCTGCATATCCTGTACAAAGCCAGCCTACTCACCTCAAATTAGAATAAAATGAACAACCAAAGAGCTCTGACAATTTGTTTGTAAGGTCAACTAGATCCTCCAGATTTTGAGTTCCCCTATTCCTCGTCTAAGATGCCGCCCCCTCGGGATCTTAATCCTCTTTTTCTTGGAAACAGTGATTCTCGCTCTCAGTTCCTCTTCCTCAGGGTCCTGGCATTGGGATTATAGGATTAACTGCCACCGGCATAGACAGAGGACAGCATTAGCGAGGGAAAGTTGATGCGAGGACAGACCATACCTTCCAGTGGTTGGCGCCAGAAATTGAGGTGTGACGCCATGTGGTTACTGTGTGGCCCCAACTCCCATCATGCATCTGTGACCCGTGGGTCAGACCCCATGAAAGGGAGCTGCAGACTGCGCCCGAGAGATACAGACTCGAGATTCTGAGAGAACCAGATGAGAGGCAGACACCCTCCCTCCTTCGCCCCCCCTTTACTTCTTGACCTAGTGTCCGCCAGTCATAGCTTTGCCTACTCTCCCCCTCCAAATGCCACAGTCCGTTGTCAGTAGCCCATGGAGGCATCCTTGAGGACAAGGTAATGTGAGACATTGAGATGGCAGGTCACCTTTCCTTCTTCTATTACTAATTTTCATCATATCTTCCCTTTCCATACCTGGAGCGATATTAGTGACCTGTGTGTTGATTATTATTTTGCACTGATGAAGTGTTATTATTGTGCTTTTATTTGAGTATCTTTTGTGAATGTTTATGAGAGAAAAATCCCCTGGCTTCAGCAGAACCTCCTCAGTGCCAAGATCCATTCATCAGGTGACCTCTTGGCTGTATCATTGCAGATCAAACCTGACGCTGTGAACCCATTCTGCCGCGATTGTATACCCCCATCGCGCCCGCTAAGATGGGCGTGTTCTTGTAGAATCTTCCTGCATCGAGGGCCATGAAGGCCCTCTCGCCCACAGAAGTAATTCACGTATCCCGTCAATCCTGCTTCAGTAGTGCAGACTCATGTTGTGCTTGTGTTGTGCCCCCTTTTAAAGTAATTGTTATAAAGTGTTTTCTCATGTATCACCCATAGCTTTAATGTATCTGGACCCTAGTGATCCTCCACAACCTTGAATTAATTGTCAATACACTCTTGTTATTATCTTCACATTTTCTTGTATTACTTGTATAACTGATTGGTTGAATGATGTTGCTGTATTTGGAAGCATGGTCCGATGCAACGTTCTCCCCTCCTTGTGCCAATGAACTCAAGACCCTGCATTCACATGTAGCAATATATATGTATATATATATATATATATATATATATATATATATATATATATATATATATATATATATATATATATATATACACATATATACATATACAGTATGCCAATGAACTCAAGACCCAAGCGTTCACATGTAGCAATATATATATATATATATATATATATATATATATATATATATATATATATATATATATATATATATATATATATATATATATATATATATATATATATATATATATATATATATATATATATATATATATATATATATATATATATATATATATATAAAAGTTAATGTCTCGACTATTTGTTTAGGAAAACATTGAACAGTTGCGAAAAGACTATAGGAAAAAGGGAAGCTTTGAAGATTAATGGAGGAAGCGAAAAGGTTAAATTGGAAAGGGAATACAGAATTCTGTGTAGGTTAGAGCAGGGATCCTGCACTGTGTCAATCTATCATTCACTAATAATAGGAAGAGGCACCAGACGGGTTACGTATGAGAGGAAAATGAAATACAAACATATTTTACACGAGTAATATAAAATACATGAATCTGCGATCCTTATTCATGCATGTAGTAATGTATGTAATTATTTAAAAAGTAATATTCACATTCACAGGATATATGCGAGTACCTTGCTGATTGTATTTTTCTTTATGTCAAATTGTACTGGCACATATCTATCTATCTATATGCATATATATATATATATATATATATATATATATATATATATATATATATATATATATATATATATATATAAGTATATATAAATATATGTGTATAGGTATACATATATATATATATATATATATATATATATATATATAAATATATATATATATATATATATATATATATATATATATATATATATATATATATATATATATATATATATATATATATATATATATATATATATATATATAATATATATCATATGGTACACCGGGAGCAACTGGTGTTTCGAAACGTTGCGTGCGGTTTAATCGAGCCAACAATAAATAGGACGCTAGAAATTCAATGGAAAGATTAAATAAAGTTAGTGAACAAAGCACCAACGTCACTCTGCAATCCGAAAGCATGAGTAATTTAAAGAAGTGATTTTTGCTTCAATGTTTGTATAAAAAACAGGAAGCAACTTGAAAAAAAAGATTATTAGCGAATCAGAGAGAAATCAAGTATGAAAGATTATCTGTTTCATTTTAAAATGGGGAAGGAAGTAAATATGAGATAAAGGAGTAAAAAATAATAGACTTTTCACAATACAAGAAGGTAAAACCAACTGGGAGAATAAAATGGTTATTTGAAAAAAAAATGGTGACTCCAAGTAATGAATATTAAAGGAAAATAAACGAATGGTTGTAAAGAACGGAAAGGAAAACAAAAATCTTCGAACGAAAGAGAAGCCTTTATTGGAAAAGGGATAAGAGATAAAGAGAAAATGGACCTTTGGATGACCTTTATAGTCATATGAGCCCGGAGAAAAAGGCACACAAGGGGAAACGGAGGAAGGGGAAGCTTAAAAATCGGGATTTCTTGAAGAAAAGAAAGGGGAGTGAAGATGATATATAAAACTGGAAGCAATCAGAAATAGAAGGTTGCCAAGGAAGGATACGGGAGAGAGAGGAAACGGTAAAATGGAAGAGGAAAATGGATGATAGTAGGAAGACCGAGGAACAGAACGATATTGAAGAATAAACACTTTTTACTTTATAAATGAATTTGGAAATATTCGGAGGTACTTGAAAAGAATGAAAATACCCCAAGTAGGATAAGTTGAGACAGACACACAGACAGACAGACGGATAATATAAGGAGATTTAAAGCGATCAAATATGAGACGACAATCATACACAAACTTCATTACATCGTATTATAAGAAAGAAATTACAACATTAATTTTAAAAATTTAAATAAGGTTTAGACAGTGGTATGAAAGCGTATCAATCAGAATTCCATGGCAACAGCTCCACATATAACACCAGTTTTAAGAACAATAATAGTGTTATGAAAAATATTAAAAACAGGCAAGCTCGCTTGAACATAAGCATCTGTTAATAATCTACTCATTAGGATTTGACGCGCCGACTGCTTACACACAAGGCCAACTTTGCTTTCATAAGGCCACAGGGTATTTAAGTAAAGGAACCATATAAGCCTCTAGTTACATCTGTAAAGTGCCATGGAATATACTGTAGACTATCTATCTATCTATCTATCTATCTACACACTAATTGTTTTCTATTATGCGAAATAGGATGTTTTCTCAAACGTTTGAAATGTGGTAAGGTCTGCTGGCAGGTATGTAATTAGGATTTCTTGGAAAACGCAGCTGAAGCACTGCTATATAATATCACTGAGTAGTCAGGGTTATACTAAGATTTTCCAAACATTCTTTTTTGGTGCAGGATTAATATATATCTGTTTTCTTGTCATGTAAGCTCGTCACTGGAATCGAAATGTACGTGAAAAACATGCATGCTTTATAATATGCCGAGATTCCTGTGCTGGCCTGAGGGCTGATAACCAATATTACTGTCTGAGCTATATTCATAGTACCTTCCGTTCACTTTCTATGTTTAGAATATTTATTATAATTTACCGTACAGTGCTTTTCTAGACAATTTCGTTTTATCCCAGCACATTTCTTCTTGGTTTCGGTACTGGAAGTTGCATTTATTTAGGTAGATAGTGAAAAATGGTTTTCTTGTGTTTGAAGACTCCAGAAAACATGAATTTTGATCGTTTGTTTTGCATTCTGTTTCTTGCTGGGCACTGTTGTCCCTGTGAGATTTCACAGAAAGACATTTCACTTTGTTAACCTTAAAATATCGGGATTGTGGTCTATGCATTGTAAATTAAGATCTCTCACGTAAAGTGATTCACTGGTCCCTTTCACTGATAGACTGAAACTTCTCACCTTTTCCTGTTTTCGGCAATCTGCAGTGAATTACCACTAAGGCCATTTTAGATAGTCATCTGCACTGCACAAAAAAATCTTTATTACTCACAACAGCAGAAAGTTCACATTCTCCAGTGCTTTAATATGGTATTGGAGAGAGAGAGAGAGAGAGAGAGAGAGAGAGAGAGAGAGAGAGAGAGAGAGAGAGAGAGAGAGTTTTTGTGACTTTAAAATATCCAAAAGATTTGTAACCTCTCCTCCTGACAAATAATTAGTATGGGATGATGGGAAAATTACTTTTTGGGATGAAATATTACCCGTCGAACCTTCCAGCAAATTCCGGTCTTTCGGGCTAATGAATCTGATTGGAACTCCAAAAGTTTCTTAACGAGTTCCAAGAAGGGAAATAGTCAGGTCTATTTGCCTCATTCATAACTTTTAAAAATATTCTCAGATTCTTTCCCTAAAATGAAATCCGCGTGCATTTACTACATACATATAATCAGGTTATTCAATACTGACTGCGGCTGCGGTGGCGCTAAGCATTATCTAAAGTACAGATTCTTTAGCAGAGAATCGCACAGTGGAGGGGAGGAATTGCCCTTGAAATGACGGATTAGTCTCTCGCTAATAAAGCCATATGTAGTCACACGTCGGGTCAGTCTGTTTTGTTGCAGACTTACTGAGGTGGTGGTAAGCAATAAAACCTGGGCATAGCTATCCCAGGCATTGCCAGTAACTCGAGGTACAGATATAATGTACCCCAAGGGTTGAGGAGCGACTAAAAAAAGTTTGAGGACCCCTTGTTGCGGGGAAATGTCCATAAACGTCTGATGACCAAATCACCCTTTGGTCAGCAGGCGTGCTGTTCACTATTGTGGGATACCAGGAAAATAATATGATAATACAGCGCTGACTGGAGATGTTAAAGCGAAATTTCAAAAACTGGTGAAAGAGCTTGTAAATGTTTGCAAAATTCGAGAGTCCAGAGCAAATGTGAGCTAGAATGGAGTTGCGGGGGCAAAGAGCTTATGACTGAAGTAAATGTTGATATGGTTGGTGGAAGAATAGAAGAAGTTGATTCATGTCGTTGTTGTGTATTAAATACAACAGATTACTGTGACGTGGGAGAAAAGGCATATCAGTGGAGAGATGAAGCAGGGAAGAATCGGGGGTTGTGAAAAGCATTGGGAGAAGACTTGAAGCGTGCATGAAAGTTAAGGTGGAAATGGTTCTGAAGTGTGGAAGTTAAGTGAAAAAGAAAAGAAAAATAAGTCAGGGAGTTACAATGAACTGTTTGAGTTGAGTGTGTTGTTTAGTTGAGTGTGTTGTTTGGAAAATTAAAAAGGTGAACAATGAAGGGATACACAGGATTGGCAAAATGTCAGCTTAGGTGAAAGGAGATTTCAGAAGATCCTGAGATGGTTAGGTCGTGTAGGAAGAATGGAGGATGCTGATCTGATGAAAAGAGGGCATTGGGAAATGTGAAGGGCACCAACACACCAGAATACTCACAAGTAAAAGAATATAACGATGAAAAAGTAAATAGTTGCAGAAAATCAGGTCAACAAAGCTATAAGACTATACAAACAAAATCCTTATTGAAAAATGTCAGAAGATGTCAGTCAACGGTGCAATGTACTTTCGATCAGTAATGCCAAGTCGATACAGCTCAGTTTTCCACTAAAGGCGAAAAAAGACCTCTCGTAATTTAGGGTGCGGCACCGTTGCATTTCAACGGAATATTTCCGCAGTTATCCTATCGTAAAAGTACCGCGCACTTAGCCCAAAAGCACTTGCTTGTAAGGCTATAGCGGAAGACTTCTCCCGATGTGATGCTTGTGGAAGATGGCCAAAAAGGATTTCACGAACACTTTTATTGCTAGCGTGCCCACGCCATCAAAAATGACAGAAATATAAGAGAATGTCGCAGCAGCGAAGTCCCGACCCCGCGGACATTAGATACTGTCCAGAAGCTCCAACTGAGGCACCTTCATTTTGCATGTTTTAAAAGAGCAACTTGTTCTCTCGATGTAACCACAAAGCCGCACAGAAAAATATATGGACACATATAGCGTCTTATATTATTATTATTATTATTTTTGAAAAATACGCTCTGGTGAACAAAACGAAAAGTCATGAACTAGATAAATTTCTGTTTATCTATCAGCCTGTATTATATATATATATATATATATATATATATATATATATATATATATATATATATATATATATATATATATATATATATATATATAGAGAGAGAGAGAGAGAGAGAGAGAGAGAGAGAGAAAGAGAGATCAATAATATTTTGACATTTCCATGTTCCCGGGTCTACGCACTGAGAATTATACGAGAGGGTATTACGTGCTTCAAAACCAAGCAGTCGCTGGAGCTAATGTTGCAGCAACTATGCCGTTAAAAAGGCTGACAATGAAATATCGTTCCCGGCGCTCTTCACTTCCTCCAAAAAGCAAGAGCTGTTCTTTGTTATTTTCATAAGCGAGAATGAATGTTACATACGCACGCACTACTGCACATAAGTCAAGTTAACAAATGGCGCTGGTTTTCCGTAAAGGAAGGGCTTTGCTCGCTCGAAAGAAGGAATAAAAGTCTGCCATGACTGGAGGGGAGATATTGTTATTTCAGATCCATATTTTTGAAGCATACAAATGCAATACACGAATGTCTTTTTTTTTTTTCATTCCCCTTATTGATTCATCATCGCTAATTGCTAATACCATTCTACTGAGGTTTTCGAAAGGAAATAAGTGCTGTTTCAATTCGAGTGATTCGATGTTACATTTTTATTGCTTTTTCTCGTGAGTCAGTAGGTTCCTAAAATGCGCAGGATAGAGAGAACGAAGGTCTTCATTTACCTTTTATGAGTCTTGCCTTTGAAGACAAAGGTGTTTCTTTTCTTTTTTTTCTTTTCTGCCTGATCCTGTATCGTCAAATAATTGAGGATTAGAATTTGTCATTTGATATAGTGTCCACGTGTCTTCTTTCATGCAAAACTTGAAGCGGTTTTCAAAATCATCGAGTGAAGTGTTCCTATTTCTCCTTTTTCTTAAAGTCTTCTGTTGTAATGGACTTTTCTCTGGATACATATGTTCTTTTACTTGTGGAATCACACCGATTACAGGTCGATCTCTGTTCTCCCGGTGCTCGTTAAGGTTGTGGAAAAGAAGGTCTTTAAGCCGTTATACAAACGCTTTAAATCTAAACTTTTGCTTCCTTTTAGCCAGTGAGACAGAAGAGGTAATTTAGTAATATTTTTACTAATGTAAGTCTGCCTAGTTACATCTGATATTGTTTAAACTTAGTGCTGCTTCTAATTTGGTCAACCATATGGCACTTATATACATCGCAGATTATGTAAACAGCTGCATAAAAAAGTCTACAGATCTCATTGCATATTATGTTGGCAAAATGACGTAGAAGTTATGAGTA
>NC_089776.1:30878015-30900515 GCF_040412425.1 Macrobrachium rosenbergii | reverse complement strand
ATAAATATCTCCGCTAGATAACATCCGCTAAAAATGAGGTCCTGTTTTTAATTGTATTAATGCATAGAACAATTGTGTAAGTGATAAAGTTTATATATATATATATATATATATATATATATATATATATATATATATATATATATATATATATATATATATATATATGTGTGTGTGTGTGTGTGTGTGTGTGTGTGTGTGTGTGTGTATCAGATACAAAGAATGGATTTTTTTGGGACAGACTAAAATATCCTGGATAAAATGAAAAATTCCACCTCAGCCATGTGATATTATCACCTTGCATCTTTTAGAAGAAGCAAAATAGCGCTTTATTAAAAAATTACTTTCCAGTTTTGTCTTTATTACCTATCCTGTTCGCTTTCTTTTTCGTATTCCCTTATCTCTTATTTTTCAGCAGCCTCGAATGGAATTCTTCAAACAGATGTGTGGAAGGTTACTGCAAACGGTGTTATTCATCCGGCTGCACATTTTCTCTTTCATCTCTGGTATCCTACATTCTCTGGGCTCAGCCAGATTTCTGCTCTGAGAATTCCTCTGCAGCAGAAGAAGAATAACAGGCATTATTCATTTGTACAAAATGTTCGGAAGGTTTACAGTCCGGTCAGTTAACGGGTATACAAAGAACTTTACTTTATATCATTAAAAAGATTAATTACATTCAACGCGCACATTTTTAAAAGATAGTGCGAACTGTAGGAAAAAGTAAATAAAGTGATACAGTCACTAAGTTCTGTACACCCATGACTGCGACTCCCTTGGCAAAGTATCTACAAAAAGTGTTGGTTCTCAACTAGAAGGCAGATCTTCCTTTTGTCCAACTGCGTCCCATAGCATTAGTACATTTTGTTGAATCAAAATGCACGTCCGCAGAATTGGTTACATCATTATTATTTTAGAAGGTATGAATTACGTACAGAAAACAGGTTGAAGTTAGATAGTAGTCGTTTGAGTGAAAACGGGTATTGTTCTGCAGTGAGAGAGTGCTCGCTTGGAACTTTCCTCGATGTTACTTCTTGATCGCTTTTTCGAGATATTGCAGTTCTGATATGTAACACTCTAATAAGTGGTTTGTACCTTTTAAATAATACCATGAGAACCCAAACCTCAGATGCCCATCTTGCTGAGGCATTTCGCTCACTTCAATTTTTGGTAGGTGAAGAACCAAGTTGTTCCACTGCTTATTTTCAATGTAATTCAGGTTTAGGATAGTGAACTTACGTCTCATCCTGGCTGGCTAATTTTCATTGAATTTGTTTCGATCAGTCTGGAAACGGGTCAAAAGTATTCAGGAACATTCCACTTTGATCAGTGTCTGTTCTGGGTCTACAGTCGAGGTAACCATCTTACAAACAGGGAACTTGTCTATTCCGAAGATAATTGCCAAAAGGCTGTAGACTTAGCTAACATTGATCACTACGTTTTGGTTATCCGTTACATTGTCAAAAGCTTGTCATTCTGTAACGTGAGACAACTGTGTGGTTGCTGCTCCACCTGAACTCTGCAGCTCTCTTCTGAATGGTGGAGCAGGGTGTGACTCCTCATCATGTATGTTGGCCCATGCACTTCATGTGCAGACACACGTAGCGCCTTCAAGGGGTCTCGCCTGCAATGTTAAAAAGTAAACAATGTTTTTTTTTTTTTTTCATGCTAAAAGTTTTGAGTTATTATTGTCCACCTGGTTGAGGTCGTGAATACACGGTTAGACCCCCTGCTTCCAATAATCCACAAGTCAGTTGGAATTTTGGTCCTTACGATGAAGTATTTTGATTCATATCGGGGCATTAGTGTCACCGTGAATATTACTAAATTATGCAAGTTTCTCGTTTTTAACCATGACATTAATTCATTAAGAATCTAGTTTTCTCTTATTGTGAAGGCACTGTCTACCACTAGCTGTTTTTTTTTTTTTAAAAACATAATGTCAACCCACCAGCAAGTGAAGTTGGAGCAGAAACTTCGCATGCTAAAACAGTCATGGGCATCTGCACTACTCTAATAACCCATTTAGGAAAGCCAGAGATTACCAGCATGACATTTGGCACGAAGTTGCTGCCTCCTCCCATTCGTGAAATCCTGTAAACAGAGGAACATAATGTTCATATTTCCAGAGATTTCATCTCTTAATGAAAATGTATATTACAGAAAAGATGCATATATGAGAGAAATGTCTGTGCTCCGCTCGACACCTCTTCAGCGAAAATGTACTGACAAATTTTGTGTAGAATCATGGAAGTTATTTGTTCTTTATTACTGCCAAACAATGGAGAAAAAGAACCCGCTTCATCTCTCTCTCTCTCTCTCTCTCTCTCTCTCTCTCTCTCTCTCTCTCTCTCTCTCTCTCTCTCTCTAATACACAATATGAAAACCACAGGCCATTAACAATCACAATGGATGCCATGAACACGAACATCGAACATAGTTAATGAAAACATAGTGGCTGGGGTAGTTATTTGCACAACCGCTCAATAAACACAGCGCGTTGTTCCAGACCATTGTCTTTCACTGAGGAGGGTATATTTAATAATTTCCAAACAAAGAGTTGATTTCATTACTGAAATTTATGGAAGAGGTGGATGCTGGGTAGGATAGGTAACGCATTTACTAAAGATGTAATGCGCGTCGGTGATATTGTGTATTGTGCGGTCTTGTTTCTTATTTTTTTCTACTGTTGAGTTCTCTCTCTCTCTCTCTCTCTCTCTCTCTCTCTCTCTCTTGTGGATTTCGTTGTCCTTCAATGCCTTGTTAACGATGAAATATTCCAGTCTCAGCTTTCCACAATATGTAGTAGGTCCCGTTGCTAGGTAACCAATTGGTTCTTAGCCACGTAAAATAAATCTAATCCTTCGGGCCAGCCCTAGGAGAGCTGTTAATCAGCTCAGTGGTCTGGTTAAACTAAGATATAATTAACTTTTTGTAAAGCGAAATTTCAATTTAAAAATTTAGGCGATAGATAAACAGATAAGGAAAAAACAAAAAAGTGAATGAATAAGTTATTCTATTCCAATATAAAAGCTAAGAATATATAATTTATTTAAATAGTAAGAAACAAATGTTCCCAGGACTGTGTATCCCCGGCATTTCCCTTGGCCTTAATGAAAGACATAACCTAGTGCGTAGTAATTATTCAGGAACCAGAAGTCAAAGTGACATTAAATTATTCAATTAAGTCTTCGAAATATACAAATTTAAGACCCTCGTAGCTTGAATTTCATTCCGCGGTAATCACAGTGAGCTGAGAATTTCACTGAGAGGAAACTTGCAACGGGGAAGACCATGTTCTGCTTTAACAGACTAAAGAGAATTTAAACAAAACGTGTATTTTACGTATGTGATAATAAATAAGTTACCTTGACGAAAAACAGTGATTGTAATTTGGGAACTATGAGGCGTGAATGAATGGGTCACTTTCTCCAAATCACCTGTTATTAAAGATGGACGAAAAAAGAGATCATTTTGAAAAGCACAGCCTTAGATTTATGCCTAAAATCGTCTAGTGACTGTTTCAGTGTAGAACACCTTTCTACACTGAAGAAATGAATTTCGGAATTAGCACCATAGAAGTTTTTTGGTAAACTGAAATCGTCCAGCTTCTGATCGATTACGATAACAGCAGTATAATTATACTGCGTTTTCTGTGGAGCCGGAAATTTGATATTCTGCACATACAGTGGAGCATGTTGTATGAAGCAAAGATAGCATTTAAGATTTGTCTTCTATTTTTCGTGTAATCATATGCTTATTGGGAAGAATAAATGAACTACAAATCCTCCATTCCACTTACAAGTATTTATTTTAATGCATTTTTTTCCTGGTATTTGTTTCAACACGGTCTTTCTTCATTCTCTCCTTAGAGATGAACAGAATGAGAAACGGAGCATTTGGATGAATCCCCAACCTCTATTCGCTGCTCTGTGCGCAAATCTTGTTATTTCTCTCTCCCACTTTTCCTCTTTGTCCGAGGATCCATTGCACTCTGGGGCAGACCTGTTCTTTGCCCTTGTTTGCGATTAAACAAATGGGTGTGAATTAACAGCTGCACGAGAATCAACACGTTTCAAATTCGATGTGACTTTCTCTTCTCTCTCTCTCTCTCTCTCTCTCTCTCTCTCTCTCTCTCTCTCTCTCTCTCTCTCTGTACTCTAAATGTGTTTTAGTAGTTTTAGTTAAAAACTTGCATTGTGTGTGAAAGCAGAATTTTGAATTAAGATCCTTACGTCTCTATGACGTTTTAAACAGTGCTCGTTACTTGAGAATTCCAAAAAGAACGAGATCAGGCAATCTTATATGCAGTTGTTTACATAGCTCCTAGTATAGAGTATCTTTGTTTTGTCCTCAGTTTATTTATTTTATAGGTAACCTGTTAACTGAGTGAATTTCCTGTCTCCATAAGCATGTGTGTGTATACATAGAAGCAGATGTTTGAATAGGAAAACCAGTTACGGAAAAAAAAAAACATTCATGTAAATTGAAGGAATAAAAGTCTGCGTGCGTTGAGAGGAGGCACAGCTGATGTTTGTTTGGAGTGGGGGAAGATAAACGTTGGTCTGGGCTCGAAGTCTTATCTGGGAAAGGGAGACTCCATTGAAATATTGATTTCATTAGGAGAAGAACGCTAAAGATACTGCAGGTGGAGGAATAGGAGGAATACGACTGCTGAATTCAGCATGATTTCAAGTCAGAGCCATTTTAAAGAGCCATTTTAATGCGAGCAAAACAAAATGAGCTTGGCGGGCCAAATTTATTTTCAGTTCTGTGAAAAGAGTGGTGGCGGGGGAGTGATGGTTGGGAAAATGATTCCATCCGTGAATGATTACAGACACCGCTTCTAAATCTGAATATATCAAAAGTGAATGGGACCAAGGAAATAGAATACTTCTAAATTTGAATATATCAAGAGTGAATGGGACCAAGGAAATAGAATACTTCTAAATCTGAAAATATCAGAAGTGAATGGGACCAAGGAAACAGAATACTTCTAAATCTGATAATATCAGAAGTGAATGGGACCAAGGAAATAGATAAGCTGGTGAAAAAAAGGAAATATAATTTAAAGAAACATTGGTTAAATTTTGATATTGCATTACATATAAAATTGCAGAAAAATTAACAGTGTACTCACGACCTCAACCAGGTGGAAAATCTGAAGTATAGAGCAGCAATAATGTGGAATTGCGTATCACTGTAGCACTACAAATGACCGAAGTCCGCAAGGCCTCAATAACTGATACAGTCTGTTCTCCTCAGATATTCATTGCCACTTCCGCCTAACATTTCCCGCGACCACACGTCGTCATTGCCTGCCTACTTTGGTCTCTCTCTCTGACGCACACAACCAATCTGAACATGAATCTCCAACCACACCAGCCAATTCCCTCTTCTGTCGAGTCAATACACGACGTCTGTTTCCTCCCATCTGCTGTTCCCTGTTAATGTTGACTAAAGTAGAAGATAAGATGGAAAAGCAGAAAAAAATGGAATACCGAAATGTGATTGCAGAAGGGGGCATTACTATATTATTATTATTATTTTTTTTTTGCAGAAATTTTATCTTGTATTTGCGTCAGAAATATACGTGGTTAAAACCGACTATATATAAATGTAACGTTCTTTCCCTTTGACACCTAGAGGAATAAAACAGTGGATGTGTTACCAACCAATATCTTATCTGAGATTTAGGAGTGATTGTGATAAAAATGTTTCACAAAAATTATGATCAGATTTGAAAAATGGGTCATACATAAAAAAATTCCTGAACTTCTGAATACTGAAGCTTGATATATATATATATATATATATATATATATATATATATATATATATATATATATATATATATATATATATATATATATAGATAGGTAAATAGTTAACATGGTGTATTTCCTACCCTTTAATTTGCAATAGATAAGGTAGAGGCGTGGAAAGCTGGACTTGGGGATAACAGCAAAGCATGCAAAGAGAACCCTTATATTATGTGATCGCCATGTATGTATATATGTATACAATGTATATGCTAACGATGAAAGGATAAACGCACAACTAATTAAGGAAACAATTTGCATTTTACTACAGTAAAATAATCTTGTTTTTACTTTCTATCTAATGAAAGGGGTTCTGTTATTTTAGCTTGATCCCAATGAAACTGTGCAACAATGAAAATTAATCAATAATGAAAATTACACTTTTACTGCTCCACATTTCACAATTATATATATGTTACAGGGAATATGTGAAATCAGGGATTTCACGAGATTCCTAGGGAATATGTGAAATGACCAATTAGCTTAGGAACATTTGATCACCGAGAACTAGTACTAAACACGGCCATACGCCCCATGTGTAATTTGATTTTTAAGATTGGGGGCAATTCGAGAATGTTTAAACCAAGTTAATGACCTTTTAGGCTTCCTCCACTTGAATGTAAGACTTATATATCTCCACGTGGGGCTTCAGGATTTTAGAGGTGATTAGGTTGGGCATGGCCAAAAAAGGTTGGAACCACTGGTCTACACTGTTTCCCCGTGTTTAGTACTAGCCCCTGGAAGGAGGGGGGGGGAGTCAAATGTGTTTCGCCATGTTTAATACTAGCCCCTAGGGGATCAAACGTCCCTAAGTGTATTTGACCGGCCAGGGGCTAGTACTAAACACAGCAAAACACATTTGTCCCCCAGGGGCTAGTACTAAACATGGCGAAACAGTGTTGAAGAATCACTGTTTCACCGTGTTTAGTATTAGCCCTCGGGGATCAAATGTTCCTAAGCGAATTGGTCATTTCACATATTCCCTAGGGATTTCCTGAAATCCCTGATTTCACATATTCCCTGTAACATATGGTGTTTCCAGCTGTACCTGAGCACAAGAGAAAATTTTTTTTGCTAAAAGATGTTTGAGCCTACTGTCAGTACTAACCATTGTTAATTAGATGGTGAGGTGGGTTGATTTTTAGGCCTTATGATGATGGGTTTGGCGATAAATTGTTGGCCATCTGGCGTGATACCAGAAGGAGAATCAGGATTACAATTTGCAGTTGATAAGTTATGCAGTTGGAGAGAACAATGATTGCATGACATCGGGAGAAGGTGATGTTGATGTCAGGGGATCACTTATAGTGGAAACTGGATTTTATTTACATTTGGGAAGGACATTGTCATTGTCCTTTTAATTCCTCATATGAGGCTATCAGTCGAGAAACATGCCAAGCGCCATCCTGGGTCAAAGTATTTTTTAATTAAATTTATTATATTTTAAAAATGGCACTTGGCATGTTTCTCGACTGAAAAGCTCATATATAAGCTGGGAACATTCCAGTACTTCCATTGTCATACATGTCACTTTCATGCCATATCCCATCATGAAATTGTAAGCCATTTTCTTCTTGACCTAGTTTGTCTAAGCTATTTTCTTCTTGACCTAGTTTGTCAGCTACAACACTTTGACATATCTTTCGAGTGTCCACTTTCCTGTTTTATTTGTTTCTCTTCTTCGTCCTCATCATCTCCTGAAGATCGCCTCATGAGATCTTCCGACTCCTCGTTCATCAAAATATTTCAGTGACCTTCAGACAGTTTTTTTTAAATGTTCATTTTGCAAAAATTTTTATTAAATGTTCATTTTGCAAAAATTTTTATTGTTTATCAAAAGGAGAAAATGTGTTGTACTTTTACAAATGTGTAATTAGCGTATTCATTCCAAGGTCATTTTTGGTGGTTAGTCTCTTCCACTGTATAATCCTTAATTGGCTCCTTCCTGCTGTCGAGCCACTTAGCCTAATATTTTGTAAAACCTCTCAAAAGATTTACCTTTGTTTTGGTAGGTCCACTAATTCTTCAACTGTGTTGGATTCCAGGTGCATCTGTTCCTTATAATTCCCACCCTCAGGGATCTCTGTATGTCATCTGTCAATGATACGAGCTTTCTTGTAAATGTATCTAAATATTTTTCATCAGTCTTTTGGTAAAGGACCGTTGTGTCGAAAGGCTTAGCAACCACTCCGTTGTTTGTTTTTTCCTTCGAGGCATTTGTCTTTATTTATACATTCATCACGTTCCATATCTTCGTGAATCAGTTATACATATACACATACATATACATATAAATACATTTTATATATATATATATATATTATGTATATATATGCACAACACATGTATATATATATTTGTGCATATATATATATATATATATATATATATATATATATATATATATATATATATATATATATATATATATATATATATATGTGTAAATATATTTGTATTATATATATAAAGTTACTTGTTGGTTAATTGAGAGAAGCCATAAAATATTACCTTAAGAACAAGCTGTCCGTTTACTATTACATAACTACGTCAAGGAAGCATCCTGTAATACAATCTTGACATGTCAGTGTTAGGGCAAAATATTACGACAGATTTTATTTTCATTATACTTAAAAATATTGTTTCTTTTTATTAAGGTCGAATTATCCGGTTTAGAAGAATCCAAACTTTCATGTTTAAGTGGAAAATGATCCGAAAACTTCTACATTTAGAAGTACGGGAAAGTTAGATATTCTTTTGTATAGACTTTGAAAAGCATTTTTTATGAATTTCTTCTTTTGTTTTGCATTTTTACAGAATACCACTGACAAGATTCCAAGTCTTATGTACCTTCAGGAAAAAAGAAAGATTGGAGAAGAGGTTTAAATTAGTTCTAAAGAAAACTTTCTGTTAGGCGAATAGAGAAATGCTATTGTTTATCAGAATAGGATTAAAATCAACTTTTTTTAAACTATCTGTAGTCTATACTCTAGAGCTAGTGAATAACATATTGATATATGCTATTGTTTGTGAGTTTTAATCAGGAAATAATGTCATATATTTCCATGAAAATCGTTACTGGATTATTGGATGTTGTGAATGGAATATCTTTGGGATTGAGGTCCGTCTCACGTTTGAAAGACCATTTGGATTAGAGATAATCTCGAGTGCATCAGCGTAAATCCTTTATCAGTTTTAAAGGAGTTGCCCGAAAACAATCATGTGCAAATTCTCTATCTGTTGCAATTCTCTTTGATATAGGAGTGTTCCCTGCCTCTCTCTCTCTCTCTCTCTCTCTCTCTCTCTCTCTCTCTCTCTCTCTCTCTCTCTCTCTCTCTCTCTCTCAAATTTATGTTTCTTTGACTCAAACCCACAACTAATTCGTTTTTCTAACCAAAGTGTTCCATCGGAATACTTTTCACCCGCTATTCAACACTGACGTTATGTATATATGCTCTACAGAATATTTTATATTCAGGAAAAATCTAACCCTGAGGATGTGAGGGATGGCGTCTCAGTAAGTAAATGACCTGAGATTTTCCACTGGCTTAACACCCTTTTAAATTTTTTTACCTTAGAGGGGAAAAATGATTCAGTATTGCATTACTGGCTGCCTGTACAAAGGAAGGTAACCTGGCGTGAAATATCAGAAGCAAGGAGTTTCCGAACCTTGTTTTTGAGTTTCCCAACCTTGTTTTTGAGAAACTACCTAACTTTCTCTTTTACCAAAAAAAAAAAAAAAAAAGTCGTTTTTATCTCTCTAAAAAATATTCGTTCACATGAAATCGGAGAGATTTTATTCTAACGAAAACAGAGCAATTTGTGTCCATTTTAATTTATACTGATTCCGTTCATGATAATTTGGACCCATTCTGCTTCTTCTTCATAAGACATATTTCTTTGGCTGATAATCTTGCTTCTCTGTGTTATGACCGTTCGACATCAATAAGAAGTGTATTGTAGTAAGAGTGTAGAAGATGTCCATAGGTATTACCTACACACTTTATAAGAATATTAGGAATGGAAATAATCAGGAAATACATTTTCCTGCGAGAAAATTTCATTATTCGAGAAATTCAGTGATTTGCCTGGCTTTCCGTTCGTTTTTAAAACAATAATTCGACTACTTTCCTAATAGATCTGGACGTAGGGAGAAATAGCAACAGCTGCAGGCACGATGACCCTTCAGCGGCTCATACAGCTTTATACCGAGACCACCAAAAGATAGCTTTGTTTTCGGTAGCCTAGGTTGTACGATGCACAGAAAACTCGATTGCGCCGAAGAAATTTCGGCGCATTTCGTACTTGTCCTCCAAGATATTTACAATCATTCCTCCGTAACGCCGCTCCCCCTTCCACCACATTACTTCCTTTTCCTCAACCAGAGTTTTGAAAGGAGGTGTAATTATCCAGTCGGGATTCTCCTCCAGACACACGAGCGACGTATTCATGAGACTTCCTGACCAGCAAGTCCACACAAAAAGTCTTTTTCTTCTTTCCAGTTCCGGCTTTATTTTCTTCATTCATACACAACGTTGCCAAAGTAAGAAAAGCCCACCTTTAGATAGTGGTAAATGCGTGTATATAAATGAAGAGAAATCCACCTACTACAAATAAAGTACTTTGAGGGTATATTTTTTTTTTTTTTTTTTTTTTTGTAATCAGGTTTTACGTAAACAGCTGCATAAGTATTTACTGATCTCGGTGCATCCGGAAATCTAAGTGGCTAAAGTTACAAACATTGTTCTTCTGAGTCAAATAACTGAGATGAAAGGAATTTTTTCCTTCTCATATTTTCGTATTGGTGAGGAAAAAATGCAAAAACATTGTAGAGCAGAGAGAGAGAGAGAGAGAGAGAGAGAGAGAGAGAGAGAGAGGTTTATTTAGGTTTTATAGGCTTCGAATCCCTTTTCGATGTTAATTAACCATTTGTTTTATCTACTGAGAGAGCAAACGATAAATCTGGTCTGTAATGGAACGAAGGTTCTCATGAAAAATTGGCTAGATTTCAGGATTTTGAAGAGGAAGCTGTATATACAGCATTAACCGAATTCTGTTTCTCATTCAGTTGTATCACCCCCCAGAGAGAGAGAGAGAGAGAGATTTCGCTGAGTCCCAAGACCGGTTGGTACTCTTTGAAACCGGGATGGAAGATGAATGATTTTGTTGAAGGCTAAATCCAGTGGCTCCGATATTTCTTCTCTTTAAAACAAATACAGATACACTGAAACTGGAAATGTTGTATCGAATACAATGGTTTTATTCCAAATAATACACTAAATATTTTGCAATATGAATTGCTTGCGTCAGCCAAAAGACAGAATCATTATACTATATATTACCCAGTACTCAAGAGCATTATATATACAGACCATAATTTGACAGTGCTTTCAGAGTTATTTCCTGAACATTTCTGATATAAAAGATAAACTAATGGTTTCAAAGAGACGATTGAGATCTCCTGGCTCTTTTAGCCTAAAGGATTTGAGACTAAGTGTAAATGAATTCGAC
Organism: Macrobrachium rosenbergii; assembly: GCF_040412425.1. Taxonomy (NCBI): domain Eukaryota; kingdom Metazoa; phylum Arthropoda; class Malacostraca; order Decapoda; family Palaemonidae; genus Macrobrachium; species Macrobrachium rosenbergii. The sequence continues at coordinate 30,889,182 of NC_089776.1, read as the reverse complement.
TTACAATACAGTGAATGCCATTTACCTATAGGTCAGTTCGTGCTTTATTATGTACAAATCTACAGTTACATTAATGAGTCTGAACTGCTTCATTCATGAGGTTTATGACAGTGTAATAAAATGTAGCCATGTTTTTTATTCGTCAAATCCTCCCTTGAAATGACTTCTGTTTTAATTCATCACGGAAATTTGTTTTTATACTGGCTCTCATCATTATGCTTTTCTCACTTAGTATAAAAGATGATTCAGGAAAATAATAAAAAGCGTGGCATGATGTTCCATGCTGCAAATTTCATACTAATTGAGTTATTTTTCATTTTCATTTCAGCCTCTGAATTCCATTTTGACGTTTTCAAACAAATATCTAAAATGTTTAAGTTTCGAAAATGCATTTAAATGCATCAATATATCACGTCGAACTTCTAGTTCGAGAACTATTTCTAAAGCACAGCTTCTAAATGTGAAAGAAATGCTAAATTATTTTGATGCAATTCTTGCAGCTTTGCAGCAGTTTGATTTGATGATTACTTGCATTTATTAATTTTTATTTTTCTGAATTTTTTTTTTTTTTGTAGGCTGAATAAAGAGCCAGTTTATATTTCTTTGTATCTCACTGTTTTGCTCATGACTTCGCAAATATTTACATGTACTTAAACCTTCTATAGGTTCTATAGTTACACAGCTAATCAACATCATTTATATTTTCCATGAATAAAAGTGCATAATTGGCATAATTATCCATCTTCGTTACATCATTTTCATTTCCTCTGACAAATATACGACCCAAGATATTAACATTTTATTTTAAGGGCACAAAGAAGCGCCTAGCATTGATGCTTAAATGCCCATAATTACTTACGTTTTCTCTCACAAATACAAGATAATAGCTAGCATAATTACCTAATTATCGTATGCCATTTACATATTCTTCAACAAATAGAAAAGGTACGGGAATTGAATTATGAGAACATAAAATCTTAGTTGCATTAATAATTTCCCTTGCAATTTGTAATGTTCAGTCATTTTTCCCAGAAATTGCTTTCCACGCCGTCTTGGTTCTCTGTCTGTCTGTCTGTCTGTCTGTCTGTCTCACAGACGCACGCACAAACACACAGATTCCGAGAGATAAAGACCAGAATGAGAAGCAGAACATTTGGATCACTACCCAGTCATTTTCTGTATCGCGCTTTTTCTCTTTGTTTCCAGAATCCATTACACTTCCGGGCAGATCCGTTCTTTGTTCGTGTTAAAGATAAACAAATGGCTACTGATTTAACAACTGCACGTATTTCAAACTCTCTCTCTCTCTCTCTCTCTCTCTCTCTCTCTCTCTCTCTCTCTCTCTCTCTCTCTCTCTCTCAAATGTTATAGCATTCATCTCCAAGAATTGGAAAGTGGCCAATTTCGCTTCGAGTGAAAACAGAAAAATTAGAAGGAAGAAGATCGTTACATCTCCATGAATTCGTGGCTCGCAACTTACAGGTCACTTGGGAATTAAAATGCAGCGAAAATTGACTATTTTTATGCAGCTGTTTACCTATCCCCTGATATTTCGAGTGCCTGTCATTAATTTGACTAATTTATTTTTCAGATAACGAGATGTCTGCAGAGACAATTAGGCATGGGTGATAATAAATAGCTTTCGTGGAAGTTTAAAGGGCCAAATAAAACCGTATGAAAAAAAAGAAGTTTAGAATGAGTAAGATAAACTGTGGTGCTATATATGCTTGATAACTATAAAGAGAAATGGCCAGAAATTACGATTTTATTAGGCAGAAAACTTCAAGACCGCTAAATTGAACAAACATTGCAGTCAAATTTTAGTTAGTGAAGCTGTAACTGAAATGACTCGAGAAATCATTAGTTAACCGTGAACGAAAATTACATCGAGTTGAAATTTCATTTTAACTTACACGACTAAAAGTGGAGTATATTGAATGTGCAGATTATCTATCGCTGCAAGAACAGCTGTGAACTGTTCTTCATATTGTTTACATTTAATCTGTCCGTTTTGCTAACGGGTGAGCTCGCCGTATGTAAATCTGTGAATATCATTTAAATAATCTTGTATGCATAGCATAAATAAACATTATCAGGTTGGTGATATAAACTTAAAAAAGATATTTTTCTGAGTAATGTTTCAGGCTACGGAAATTGAAGCTTTTCAAAGAAATGCCTTTAAGCAGACCAGAGGTGAACTAAAAATATTAATAAGCTTTGCTGTTAAAATTTAAAAACAAACTGGCAAACGTATCGTGATTACATTTAAATAAACTTTATCTTCTGAAAGTGATACAGCAAATTCAAAGTGATTTTGATGGCGAGAAAGCGTGAGAGAGTGCAAATAGTATAACATACACACACACACACACAAGCACACACACACATTATATATATATATATATATATATATATATATATATATATATATATATATATATATATATATATATATATATATATATATATATATATATATATATATAATATATATATATATATATATATATATATATATATATATATATATATATATATATATATATATATATATATATATATATATTACATCATTTATTTACACACACACATATACTGTTTATATAAACATTTATGTATTTACATTATATAATATATATATATATATATATATATATATATATATATATATATATATATATATATATATATATATAAAAAAGTTAAAGTCCTCCTGGGCCTCTGTAGGCTCATAGGGCAGGCGCTGGTCTCCTGTCTCTTAGGCCGACAGCCAGTGGGGACAGGTCCCAATGCCCATGACACGTGGCCAGTGTGTCGCTAGGCCCACTGTTTAACTCCCAAGCCTGAGAGATGGTACCTGTTCTCTTACTGAACCTCTCGGGTTTTTTCAGACCGCTAGGTTGACTGGCTGCCAGTGGTATGATTCTCGGCTACCAGTCGAGAGGGCCGGGGTTCAAATCCCTCCACTCACTGATGGCTCGGATTGCACCACTTTTTTTTTTTTTGGAATGGGGTCGGTGCTGCCGTAGACTTAGGAACTAATGTGGTAAATAAACTCTACGGAGTTATCATGCCTCATTTCATTTACTCGATACCATAGATATATATTAGTGAAAAAATACTTTTCTTTCCTGTGATTAATAATTCTGTATGAAGGTTTGTGTTTAGGTTTAGTCGGGATGTGTTTAGGTTTAGTAGGGGATGTATTTAGGTTTAGTAGGGGGTGTGTTTAGGTTTAGTAGGGAGGTGTGTATAGGTATAGTAGGGTGTGTGTTTAGGTATAGTAGGGGGTGTGTTTAGGTTCAGTGGGGGTTAAATGTGACAGTCACTACAGTAATACCTGGATAAAATGAACAATAACCGCAGTAATACTTGAATAAAAGGGGCAGACAGCACAGTAATACCTGGGGAACAGTCACCACAAGTAATACCTGGATAAACTGGAGAGTCAGCTTAGTAATCTCTGGATAAAAGGGACAGTCAGTACAGTAATACCAGGATAAATGGGACAACCACCACAGCATTATATGGATAAATGAGACAGTCATCATAGTAATATATGGATAAAGGGACAGTCACTACACCAATGTCTGGATAAAATGGACAGTCACCCCAGTAATACTTGGAAAAAAAAGGGACAGTCAGTGGAGTAATACCTGGATAAAACAGTCAGACAGAGAGCACAGTAATAACTGGATAAATGGGACAGTCAGCACAGTAATATCAGGTTAAAAGGGACAGTCACCTGAGTAATACATGCACAAATTGTCCAGTCATTACAGTAATAACTGGATAAATGAGACAGTCACTGCAGTAATATCTGGATAAGAGGGACAGTCATTACAGTAATACCTGGATAAATGGGACAGTCAGAACAGTAATACCTGGGTAAAAGGGGCAGTCACCTCAGTAATACCTGGATAAATCGGACAGTTACCACAGCGATATTTGGATAGATGGGACAGTCAGCACAGTGATATTTGGATAAAAGGGACAGTTGGTACAGTAATTCCTGGATAAAAGGGACAGTCACCACAGTAATAACTGGGTAAATGGGACGTTCAAAACAGTAATATTTGGATAACGGGAACGGCCATGTGCTTCTTCAAGAAGCCGCGTGTTCGTCTTTACCTATTAGTAATTGGAATTTGTGGCAGAAAGAAAAGGTTAATGCTATTTGAGTGGACAAGTGGTCAACATATCCCTAGATAAAAGGGACAGTCAGCACAAGGCGGTGCAGGAAAATTTATCTGAGTCCTACAAAATTTTCCCGGGCAGCAGCTGGTTGGTATATATATATATATATATATATATATATATATATATATATATATATGTATGTATATATATATATATATATACATATATATATATATATGTATATATGTATATATATATATATATATATATATATATATATATATATATATATATATATTTGTTGTGTGCACGTGTGTATGTACAGTGTATTAAAACTTCCTTGAAAAAAAGTATGAAATTCGCTAGAGCAAACATTTCTTAGAAAATACGTGGATGTCCACGATCCTTTGCGACTCGGGAGACATCTCCGATATGAATATGCAGATGACCCGATACACAATAACTGAGAAACAAGAGATCCACTTGTCGTTTTTATTTTGGAGCGAAAGACAAACAAACAGACAGAGACAGAGACAGTTAGACAGGAAGGATTAGAGGGATATGAGATACACTGCAATTATATTTCATTTTGCTCATATGCTAACGGTCGGCAAAAATTCATATATATCGTTATGTTTCTATCCCTCCTTTCCACTCTCTGTATTGAGCGATCTCTTTTGGTGATGCTTTCTACGGTTAATTTTGAAAAAGACTTGTCCACTCAGATAGCATTAACCTTTTCTTTCCGTCACAAATTCCAATTACTGTAGGCAAAGACGAGCACGTGGCTTGTTGAAGAAGCACATGACCTTTTCTTTTGTCTCTTCTTCTTTTTTTTTAATGTCGCTCTTTCTCTCCTATTAAATAAAGAAGATGTGATCTGGTGGAGGAAACCTCAAGTCTGGTAACAATCAGTGCTACCAACCAGACTTTCTCGTATAAGGCCTCAAGCTAAGCCTGTTGGAAGATCCGTCTCAATCTCTTTCTGTACGGTAGCCAAATGGCTCAAGAAAATAATGATTCCTCTCTGGTCTTTTCCAGAAGTTTCGTGATGACTCTGATATCTTTAAGGCACTGTTTTTAAGCTTCCTTTTTTTCAAATTTACGAAAGGTCACTTCCATTTTTTTTCGCCTCATTTATATCAGCAGATATTAGGAATATTATTGTAAACAGGAAGCTATGGTTCGTGAGCAGGCTCTCAGGCCCCTCTTCCGGGCTGACGAAGTCTTGCAAACTGTAGCACTGAGAAAATCACCGACCGTTCTCTGCTTCACCCTATTAAAGTAATTAAGAAAAAAAAAAACCTTCGTACCTATCGTAATTAAAACTTGGGTATGCTTCATCTTTTCCTTGTAGCTTAATTCACTCCATATAGTCAAAGAGGAACCTCATCAGCATTAAAGCTTTTTGAATAACGGCCATGACTGAAATAAGAGTAGTAAATGATAGAACATTTTTAAGAAGCGGAGATGGTAACTGAGGACTTGATAATGACTTCAAGAGAATTTGGGGAAAATGTTGTTAACAGTGTTCCAGACACCTTTCATTTACTGGAGATTTGATAAGCCATTCTTATCGTTTAGGTTTTAGTTTTCTGAAAAGAAAAAAATTTTGCCTATTTTGTCTATCCGTCCGCACTTTTTCTGTCCGTACTTTTTCTGTCCGCCCTCAGATCTTAAAAACTACTGACTCAGTACTTTTTATTTTATTCAAGGTTAAATTTAACCTCAATCGTGTTTCTGGCAACGATGTAGGATAGGCCACCACCGGACCGTGGTTAAAGTTTCATTATACCGAGACCACCGAAAAATAGATCTATTTTCGATGGCCTTGATTACGCGCTGTAGTGGCTGTACAGGAAACTCGATTTCTTCGGCGTATTTTTTACTCATTTCCTTCTTGCATCCATTACTGACCCTGGTTTTAGCATATCTTCTGTTGTAGAACCCATTCATGTAAAGGCTGAAAGCTGCAGTGTAGTGGATGGGGTGATGAAGTGAGGTCGTTAAAGGCCTTGAGCTGCTTCCTGGTTCTAAGGCCAGGCCCCCTATAATATAATTTGTTAGTCTTGGCCTTCTCCCATGTTAAAGTAAATTGTGTTAATGTAGAATAAATCACTTTATGTTGTCGTGTTCTGTTGCTTGATCTTAGTCACCTTCTATTGTTATTCTTTTACTACTGATATTTTTTTTTCTCTCTCTCTCTCTCTCTTTTATTATGGAAAGTGGAAAATATATGTATTCACGCACACATACACACACACACACACACACACACATATATATATATATATATATATATATATATATATATATATATATATATATGTATATATATATATATATATATATATATATATATATATATATATATATATATATATATATATATATTTGTATGTATGTATGTATGTACATGTATAAAAATTTCTCAGGCTACCTTACTTTAACATCCAGGACAATAAAGAACGTTAGAAAAAAATATATTTTTTGTAGTTCAATTTTTCGTTCAAAGCAAGTCTTCAGAAAAGCCGCAGCTCCTGTGATATTGGAATCTGGTCTCAATGACGTTTCTGGGAATTGCGTCTCGTTGCTGAGTGGAGAAGAACTAGAGAGTCAATTCATGTCTTGTAGACTGAAAATGGAATGATCAAATACCACAAAAAAAAAGAGAAACAGAAGCAGTACACAAACTAACATACAATGCTGAAGGCTGAATAAGTGAAGTAGACCATTTTTTATTCATATTTGTTCTCTAGAATAGGTAAATTCATGAAAAGCTTACGATTATTGATAGATGGGATCACTTCTCCATCAGTCCCCTTCTATAAAACTTAGGCAGATTTCGTCTCGAGTCATTTCAGTTACAGTTTCACTATCTAAAATTTGACTAAAATGCTTTTTCAGAATCTTGAAGATCTTTGCCTACTAAACTCACAATTTCAAGCCATTTCTCTGTCTAGAAAAGACGTCACGCATAGGCGGCACCACAGTTATCTTCCTCATTTTAAACCAACGTCAAATGTGCTTCTTGTCAACTACGGCAAACTTTGGTTCTTTAAACTTCCACGTATGCTATTTATAATCGTCCACACTTGTTTATTCATGAAAGGAGTAATTGTATATTTGCAGATATCGCCTTATCTAAAAAATGAATAGGGTCGAATTAAAGCTAGACTCTCCAAGTATCAGAGGATAAGTAAACAACAACGTGAAAATTCCGATGCATTTCGAATTCCCAAGAGACCTGTCTGTGAGGGCATGCAGATGTAAGGGTCTTTTTCCTTCTGATTTTTCTGTTTTCGCCCAACGCGAAATTGGCCAATTTCCAATTCTTGGAGACTGAATACTATAACATTGGAGAGAGAGAGAGAGAGAGAGAGAGAGAGAGAGAGAGAGAGAGAGAGAGAGAGAGAATCGCTCTGAATTTGAAATACGTCGATTCCTGTGCGTTGTTAATTCAGCAGCCATTTGTTTAATCTCTTAACACGAACAAAGAGCGGATCTCCCTGAAGTGTAATGGATCCTGGAAAGAAAGAGGAAAATCTCGACAGAGAAAATGACTGGGTAGTGATCCAAATGTTCTGCTTCTCATTCTGGTCTTTATCTCTCAGAATCTGTGTCTGTGTGTGTGCGTCTGTGAGACCGAGAGACAGACATACAGACAGACAGAGAACCAAGACGCGTGGAAAGCAATTTCTGGAGGGAAGAATGACTGAACATTACTAATTGGAAGGGAAATTATTGTTTTTTGCAACTAAGATTTTATATTCTCATAATTCATTTCTTGTACTGCCTTTTCTATTTATTGGAGAATATGTAAATGGAATAAGATAAATAGGCAATTACGCTAGCTATCATTTTGTATTTGTGAGAGAAAATGTAAGTGACCAAGTGTATTTAAGTACAAATGCTAATTGCTTCTTTGTGCCCTTAAAAGGAAATTTTAGTAACGTAAAGGTATTGAGTATCTGTGCTATCTTGGGTCGTATATTTGTCAGATAAAATGCAAATAATGTTGCGAATGTGGATTATTATGCAAATCGTGCACTTTTATTCGTGAAAAATGTAAATGATGTTGAATAGTTCAGTAACTATGCTAAGTAGTTGGACAGAGCTTGGCGATTTCTAATTGCCCTTTCTGGTACGCTTGTTTGACTGATATTTGGTAACAAAGGAAACTCTTTACGAAGATTATTATTTCAATTTTGCAATGAAACGATTCATTGGAAGCAATCATTTTTATCATCATAACGAACAAGGAAATGAAAATGTTTGCTTCAGCAAAGTTCCTGATCATGATGCAAAATCATTTTCTCAAACATAAATGCTTACAGAAAAATATTACTTAAAACTCGAATTCCAAAAACAAGCGTAGTTATCTGAAAAATAAAAATTAGTTTTTAATGCATTTACCTTCAAATTTATCTTCACCGTGATGAACCACTTCAAAACGCGTTACAGAAAAAAACCTTTTCACTTTTTCAACCTCTCCCCTGCATGGATTCAGCTGGAGCGTGATGGAAAGGAAATAATGTTTATCTGTGCTTTCATGACGAGATTGTATATGGATATGAGTTAGGGGAGACTCCAGCGAAAATGGAAGGTTTATGTAAAAGTAAATATTTACGAGTTGATGAACAAAAGAAGAAGTGGCAAGAGAGATCAAATGATTCTTAATCTAATTTTAAGAAATGAATATAAAATGATAAACCGGAAATAAATAAATGCAAGTAATTATCAAATCAAATTGCAGCTTAATTGCAAGAATTGCTTCAAAATAATTTAGCATTCCTTTCACATTTGGAAACTGTTAATCATTGAGATGGACTATTTTTTTCACAGCAACTTTGAGAATGACGACGATATGAAGAGGTTTCGATATGAAGGTGATATATTGAAGCATTTCATTAAATCTTAAATCATAGCCCCAAGATATCAAAACGGAAATCAGAATCTGAATAAAAAGGGAAAAATTAATTTCATAAGGATGATATTTGTATCAGGAAACGCGATTTCACTTCTTGAATAAGTTTTTGATTTAAAAGCGTTTATTCATATAATCATATGTGAGTCCACAGTTTACCTTCGTCAGATACCAAGTGTCAAAGTAAACCTCCCCAATAAAATGTGAGAATTAGAGGACTTTTTTTCAAGAGAAGATTTGAAGAACAGAAGACGATGCTACAACTCGGTACACCGTCATAAACATCATAGATTAAGCAGTTCAGAGCATTTAATACAACTGGAGTTTTGCACAGAACACACGTTCAGACGTTGAGCCGCTAATTATCTTTTGAGTATGACAATGTCAAATAATTTGAGGTTTGTCGATTACTTTTTAAATTTTGACTGCATAGTGTGACTGTCACTGATTCTTGTTGAAATGTTCAGTCATATACGTTTTGCGTCAATTACTTGTATGACTTGTCATTTACTTATGAATTACGTCAAACAAGTGCGTGATATGTCCCATCTAAAGTATGAAAAGGTGTATTCACTTTCTTGTGAGTCTAATTTATTTATACATTCTCAAATCCTTTATATCGTAAGAGCCAGGGAGTTCCAGTCGTCTCTTTGAATTCCTTAGTTTTCTGCAAAATATTTTCGTTCGTGCGCCTGTATGTGTGTATATATATATATATATATATATATATATATATATATATATATATATATATATATATATATATATATATATATTTTTGTTTTATTATTATTATTATAACTGTGCATGAAAGCACTCGGAAAGCAATATAAAATTTTGTTTCATATATATAGAGTGGTGTTAAGTACTGGGTAATATTTAGTATAATGGTTCTGTCTGTTGCACGACACAGGCAATTTACTATTGCAAAATATGTACTGTATTATTTAAAAAAAAAAAAACTGTATATCCGGTATAACATTTTCAGTTCCAGAGTATCCTTATTTGAGTTTCTAAGAGTAATCGATCTTGTGATTCTAATATCTCTCTCTCTCTCTCTCTCTCTCTCTCTCTCTCTCTCTCTCTCTCTCTCTCTGAAGGGCGAAAGAACTGAATGAGAAAAAGAATTCGGATAATACTCTAAATATAGCTTCCACTTTTATCGGTTTTCTCTAAGTTTTCCGTTTTCATTAGTAGCTTCGTTTCACTGCAAACCAGATCTATCGTTTTCTCCAATAGCAGATTAAACAAATGGTACCGGCATTAACAACGCCAGGATTCAACGCCTTTTAAATTTGAATATATGTTCTCTCTCTCTCTCTCTCTCTCTCTCTCTCTCTCTCTCTCTCTCTCTCTCTCTCTCTCTCTCTCTCTCTCTCATTGGTTCACAATGTATAAATATTTTTTCCTCATCGATTCTTAAGAAAAAAATGAAAATTTCTTTCACATCAGCGACTTGGCGTAGAGATGCGAGGGTCGTAATTTCAGTCACTTGAGTGTTCTGAACGCGTAGAGATAAGTTTACGTCGTCCTTGATCTGAAAATCCTACCTTCTTTTCATAGGCTTTTATACGCATATATGTTACAGGCAGATAGTGAAACCAGGCATTTCACGAACTGCCTGATATTTCAGGCAAATAGAGAAACTTAGGGACATTTGATCCCTCAGGGGCTAGTACTAAACACGGGGAAGTACATTTGACCCCCCAGGGGCTAGTACTAAACACGGCGAAACAGTGTAGGTGAGCGACTGCTTCGCCGTGTTTAGTCTATCCCCTGGGGGAATCAAATGTCCCTAAGTGCATTTCACTATCTGCCTGAAATTTCAGACAGTTCGTGAAATGCCTGGTTTTGCTGTCTGCCTGTAACATTATACTCTCTGCTGATTGGGTAAACTCATCACCACCGTTTAAAGGCGTGTTTCTTTGCTTACTGGATGGTGTTTAAATGAAGAAAAATGATAATGATAAAAAAAAAGTAGCATTACGGGGAAAAATCTACAAGATTCATCTTTGCTTGTTTTAATATCCAGTTTTGTATGTTCAGTATATTTTCACAGCAGATTTTTTGAACGTCATTCATAAGTCATTAAAACCAATA
>NC_089776.1:30853015-30873015 GCF_040412425.1 Macrobrachium rosenbergii | reverse complement strand
AACACTTCAAACTTCCACTGGGAAGAGTCACAGGTATTTCATATGTTAATATAACTATCTTGCGCGTTATAACATCACTAAAATATAACATGAACTGAGCTCTAGTCTACTATTATTACAATAATTAATCAGTTTATTTATTTGTTTATTTATTTACTTATTTGTTTTACCCTAAAGTCCTAACATCGACTTAACTGATACGGGAAATGTGCCTTTGACTACAAAATAATGTGTTACGTGGAAAAGGCATTAGTTATTAAACTGCGTATCATTCATAACAAGAGACAAAGATTTCTTTAGCCTCTGTTAGCTAGTCCTCATAACAACCACTCTCTCTCTCTCTCTCTCTCTCTCTCTCTCTCTCTCTCTCTCTCTCTCTCTCTCTCTCTCTCTCTCTCATGCAGCTAAAACATAAATCATCAGACCACTAGCAATTGCAATGGATGGCATTGACAACAATATTAAACTTGGCTAATTGAAATGTACAGATGAAATTGGTTACCTGCAATGTCACTCAACAAACACGACACTGAATTGCGTGAAAATGCTTTCCATTGTGGAATGTAGGTATAATATTCGGCCAAGTTTTAATTTTCGTTTTTAAAATAATTCACGGATAAGTTCAGTGGAGACCTGAGGAAGACGTGTGTCCTTTAATTGTATTTGAATTAATAATTGGTTTTGTTTCGATTTTTTCCAAGTCATCGCGTGATGTCTCTACACTTCTGGCTGAGTTTCTATAACTCATCAGTTGTTGCTCTGTTTGTTTCATTATGTTTTTTTTCGTTTGTTCTGTCTGTCTCTCTGCCTTACTCTATGTCTGTAAACTTAACACAAATTTCGAAAATTTCAACACTAATTTCGAAAATTTCAACACTAATTTCGAAAATTCCATGTTAATCGAGGTCTGAGTGTGTTGACAGGACATTTTTTTCCTTCACTTACTGTGGTTCTTACTATCAGTATACTTTAAAGAACCAGAGATTATTTTTATTTCTGAAAGTAAATGCAAAATACGCAAGGTGTTTGGGTAAGGCTAATAGTACTCTTGAATTCGTGAAAGAAACTTTAAACTATCCAGGGTGTTAGAGAGAAAAACTATGCTAATCGCGCTTGGCATTCAGGAAAGAAAATATATGTAAATATTGAGAGGCTCTTTGTTTATCTATGCTAATTGCGCTCCTTTATTTGCGAGAGAAAATCCACCTTTGTAGGGAAGTTGGGAACTATGCAAATCATAGTCTTGTGTCGTGAAAGAAAATATAGATGATACAGAGTATTTGGGAATTTATCTCAAAACTTTGAAATACCTAATTGCCCTTTCTGTTTCGCCCATTCAATTAACATCAAGTAACAAAAGAAAAGATAATTTTCTCGAGGGACATTAATTCAGTGCTATAAATAAACAACCCACAAGAAGCAATTATTATTATTTAATTGAAGGAAAACACGAAAATGTCCCTTTCAGCTTCTGATAATGATGGAAAATATTCCTAAGACAAAATAAAACACGTTGGGTGTTTTTGTCTTTAACATTTTAGCTGTAAATATAAAATAAAGAAAGACAAGGGACTAATAATTCTCTTTCCCCTGAAAGCTTTGATACAAGAATATATTTCAGTAGAAATTTCACTTCTTTACTGTGAAACCTGATCTCCCCCCCCAAAAAAAAAATCCAATAACGCATCACTGTCTGCAAGCAAGTTTTTGTAATTTTCTCAAACTCATATTTCACAGGAGCTGAAATATCTTCGAGGGAAGTCCTGGGTTTGTGGATTTACTCTTTCATTATACCTTCAGTGTGAAACACCATTTGATAAGGCATTTAAAAAAAAACACGAGTATCAAAATATCTTTCCCGGTATGCTAGTTATATTACAAGAAAATTTGAAAAGTTGATATTGGAATAATTACGGAACCTCAAATGACAGTGTCACCTTTTAATCTTATATCGTTGGAGCATTTCCAGGGCGATGAAACACTTCGAACGGCAGTAGAATTCAAACATCAGAAATCTGTTATAAGGGATACCTGAAGATCAAAAAGACAGACCGACATCCCAGTATCTAAAGATAAACCTCACAAATGAAGAACACGAGAGACTTCAACATACGTGGAAATCAGTACAGACAGAAACAAAAATGAGTTGACGTGTCCCATGGCTTTATGTACGTGACATTCGCTTTATCGTAAATCTAATTCATTTGCGCTCGATCTTTAATCATATATTTTCTTGTTTATTTAATGTCTTTGGGCACCAGTTAATAACGAGTAATCTAATGCAGTATAATGCATGGAGCAAGCAGGTTATTGTAAAATATGTAGTGTATTACATAAAAGAACATCAATATTTCCAAGCATCAATTTCGATGAGATGTTGCTAGTTCTGCAAAGAAGAAAATATTAGAGTCCCCAAGTTTTACTATTAACACATAATTTCCAATCTATTTGTTTCCACGCTTTTCTTGGATGTAACCCTTTCAGCGTCTCTCTCTCTTCTCTTTCTCTTTGTCTCCTCTTCAGAGGTGGAAATGATAAATGAAAGACATATCTTGGATGGCTCCTTAGATACTACTTTCACTTCACAGTCCATAAATCTGGCCGTTTTCTCGCCAAGTTTTTCACCCACATAAGGAGCTTTGTTCCACTGCAGACTAGATCTATCGTTTGCCTTTTGTTCCATATTAGACAAATGGCTGGGGAATTATCAGCCTCACAGAAACCAACACACTACGAATCTGAATTCTCTCTCTCTCTCTCTCTAGTGTTTCAGTATTTTTTCTCATCAATTCAGTCTCTCGGAGATGGACAGCAGCCAATTCCACATTGGGCAAAAGATGAAAAATCAGAGGAAAGAAATCCTTCCATCTCAATGACTTGGAATAGAGGAACGATGCTCGTAACTCCTCCCGAGTCACTTGGATATTCCGATTGCATCGAGATCAGTCAGTTTTTATGCAGCTGTTTACTTAATCCCTGATGTGTGATACTTCCATCTTGCTTTCACGGCATTTTTAAGGTAGATTACCTGCCGGCTCGGTGATTTTTTTTTTTTTTTTTTTACGTTCTCATGCATTCATTTACTGCGAATAAAAGTGTGTTTGTGTACATGCAAGGTTGTGTTTGAGGAAGGAAGCAATTTTGGGTAATAATAAAACTCATAAAAGTAAGATGAAGGAAAAAAGTACATGAGTGTTGAGAGAAAGCAGAGATAATGTTTGCTTGAGATACGAAACACTGATGGGATATTATTCTTCCTCTTCTTTCATTTTTTCAACCGAAATCTGAGAAACAGGATTATTTTATAAGGCTAGAAAAACTATTGAGTTTGAGAGAGAGAGAGAGAGAGAGAGAGAGAGAGAGAAATCGATTTAGGTCTGGGCGTGTCGATTCCCCTGAAGATGTCAGTTCATGGGCCATCTGTTTAATCTCAAACACGGGCAAGCGGTAGGTCTGTTCTCTAATGGAATGGGGCCTCGTAGGAAAGAGGAATATTGCCAGGGAAAAAACCCTCAATTCTTTAATTGCATAGTGAAAGGATTAATTGTTGATTCACCTAAATGGACTGTTTCAGTATGCTTTTTCGTCTCTCAGGAGAGGGGGAAAAAAGGAGTCGGAGACAGAGAGCTGTATCGTAACACTCAGTCGCCATTTTCGATCGTTTCTTGAAATGATAGAGAAATTTATATTCTTCAAAATAAGGACCATATGAGTTTTCGCATGTTTTTAATTGAATTCCTTCCCTCATTCAACAGTAGTAAGAATGTCAAGAAGTAAGGAAATAAACTTCGCGAAATTGAAAAGAAGAAAAAATTATTTTTTTGGTGCTTGCTGGCTGGGAAGTCCCACGAATACGTTGCTTGTGGGTGTTTGCGTGCGTGTGTGAGGAAGAGAAACCAACTAGATGATTACGCTTCATTTTGAAACCCTGGGGGAAGAACGGAAATAATGTGGGTCGAAGGGTGGTGTGTTACGAGGAGGTGGTTATAAATATATTATCAATATGTCTCTGTATTAGTTTTCTGTAAAAGAAAACTATTGTGCCGGTTTTGTCTGTCCGTCCGCACTTTTTCTGTCCGCCCTCAGATCTTAAAAACTACTGAGGCTGGAGGGCTGTTAATTGGTATGCTGATCATCCACCCTTCAATGATCAAACATACCAAATTGCAGCCCTCTAGCCTGAGTAGTTTTTGCTTTATTTAAGGTTAAAATTAGCTATAATCGTGCTTCTGGCAACGGGATAGGATAGGCCACCACCGGATCGTGGTTAAAATTTCATGGGCGCGGCTCATACAACAATATACCGAGGCCACCGAAAGATAGATCTATATTCGGTTGCCTTGATTATACGCTGTAGCGGCTGTACAGAAAACTTGATTGCGCCGAAGAAACTTCGACGCATTTTTTTTTTTTTTTTTTTTTTTTGAATGGGTTGAGTTACTTTTCAGCTGGAAAAAATCATAATGAAAACAGAACAGAAGGAAGCAGCGTTGGTATGGAGGAGGTTCAATATCCAATAAGCGGGAAAGTATATGGAAGGCAGAGGTGAGTGGTAAATTTTATAAGCAACACTACTTATGAGCATTTTTGTAGGTACTTGAAGTGGTAGTTAAATGATCAGGCTGGAATTATCTGTTAATTATTTTTTTATTCGCCAATATTACAGAAGAGGAATTATTATTTTAAATGCATAAACAGGTAGAGTTTAAATACCCTACTATTGAATTTTCTTTCAAGTGGAAGGTTGCTAATGATGACTTGACTTCCTTAAACTCTGATAAATCCCGCGACATGTTAAACAGAGCATCACCATTAGACACTGCCTTCTGACGTCACATTCTTTAAAAAAATATACACAAACCTCAATAAAAAATAAAAAAAACAATATGTTATTAAGGATAAGCAGAAATGGTACACCCTAACATGGACGAAATAATTTCAATCCGAAATGTTGTTTATTTTGATGAGGGAGATGATTTCGTAAGTTTTTATGTGAGACCAAATATTTTCTGGGAGAAAATGCAAAACATCTCCTTTTAGAAAAATAGCGTAAATGAGATGGCCTTTCAGAAACACTATCTTCCTTTACACCGGCGGCCAGAAATGGCTTGCGTACTAAATCATTTTTTCCTTTAAGGTAAAAACCTGAAAAGCGTGGTAAGCTGGCGAAAAATCTTGAGTCATTTACTTACAAGGACACAATATCCCTCACAGCCTCAGGGTTAAATCATCCCCCAAATACAAAATATTATACAGAGCCAACATATAACGTCAGTGTGGAGGAACGGCTATATAAATATTACTCCTATGGAGAAAAAAATGGTTTGAAAATTGAATTAGCTCTGTGTGAGGTTAAAGAAACATCAACTAGTGAGAGAGAGAGAGAGAGAGAGAGAGAGAGAGAGAGAGAGAGAGAGAGAGAGAGAGAGAGAGAGAGCGAGGAACACCTTAATGTTGGCCTCTAAATTCTACAAATCCCCGAAGATGAGGAAAAGATATTCGGCGGTGCAAACGAGCAGCAAAAGATATGACAAGGCACTTGGGACGACTCGGTGATTATCTGGAGATCCAGAAAGTTCTTTAAACCGTGAGAACAGCTTCCGTGCCAACGATATTCCCTTCACTTTCGGCTCAACGAAAAATATGCTCATAAATACACCCGTTGAATGTTTCTCGGAGAGAGTTAATGTTTTCTACCTTCTTACCGTTTTATCTACTAGAATAGTAAACAGATACTTAGAGCTGTGACACACACACATATATATATATATATATATATATATATATATATATATATATATATATATATATATATATATATATATATATATATATATATTCTAGCGAGTTTCTCACTGTTTTTCACGTGTGTGTGCGTGCGTGTGTGTGTGTGTGTGTGTGTGTGTGTGTGTGTGTGTGTGTGTGTGTGTGTGTGTACTGGTGAATGTACGTGTATTTGTGCAATGCATTAGTGTCCATGAAAAAATGTCAAAAACTGGCTAGAGTAAAAATTTCCTAGAAAAATGCTTTGATATTCAGAATCCCACGCGACTCTGGAGATTTCTTCGACATGAATATGCAGATGACCCGATACACAATAACTGAGAAACAAGAGACCCACTTGCCGCTTTTATTTTGGAGAGAAAGGAAAACAAACAGACAGACAGATAGAGACAGTTAGACAGCAAGGATTAGAGGGACATGAGATACACTGCAATATATATATATATATATATATATATATATATATATATATATATATATATATATATATATATATATATATATATATATATATATATTTTTTGCTCATATGCTAACAGTCGCTATTTTCCCCGAAAATATTTTGGTCTGTACTGAATAAACATGTTGAAATCACCTTCCTCGTCAAAGTAAACAACATTCGAGTTTCTGGGACAGAACAGATTTTGGCCACTTCAGTTTGAAATGATTACGTCTCTGTTAATTTGTACCCTTTCTGCTTACGGTACCCTATGGCATACAGTTTTTTTTTTTGTTGAAACTTGTGTATTATTCTTTGTAAAGAGATGTGGCGTCAGAAGGTAGTGCCTAATGGTAATACTTTATTTAACGTGTCTCTGGACTTGTCAGAGTTTAAGGGAGACAAGTCCTCATTAATAACCATTTAGCTGAAAGAAAATTCCATTGTCGGGTATTTAAACTCTATACCTGTCTTCCATGCATTCAAAATATAAATTTCACTTCTCTAATATGGATGAATAAAAAAAATCATTAACAGGCAATTCCAGGTTGATCCTATAACTTCAAGTACCTACGAACATAGTTATCAGTAGTGTTGCATATAAAATTTACCACCCACTTGTGTCCTTCATAATTTATATTCTTTGGCTTACTGGGTGCTGATAGTCCTCCATTCCAGTACTACTTCTTTCCATTCTTGCATCTTTTATTATTCCCTTTTTCAGCTGAAAATAACCAAGTATGTTTAAAACCAAAAGAAAAATAGATATGTTGAAGATATATTTATAACCACTTCTTCGTAATACACCTCTCCTCAACGCTTTGTATCCTTTCCTCCGCCCAGAGTTTTAAAATGAAGCGTAATCATCTGGGTTTCTCCTTGGCACACTCGCGCGCACGCACACACACACACACACACACACACACACACACACACACACACACACACACACACACACTCGCGCGCGCGTGCGCAAGCGACGTATTCATGGGACTTCTTCCCAACCAGCAAGCACAGAAAAAGTTTTTTTTTTCCAGTTCCATCAAGCTTCTTTTCTCACATCATGACATTCTTATTACTGTTGAATGGAGGAATAAAAAGAAAAAAAAATTCAGATACTCTCACAGTCCTCACTTTGAAGTATATAAATTGCTGCATCTTTCAATGAGGAAATAAAAAAAATTTGCCCGACTGTTAGGAAAAGGCTCTCTGTCTCTCAACATTTTTTCTCTCTTTCTCTTTCCTGAGAACGCATAAGCATATTGAAATAGACCATTTGGATGACTCCATAAATATTCCTTTCATTGTACTATGAAATATTGAGGTTTTTTCCCCTGGCAATATTCCTCTTTTATACGAGGCTCCATTAAATTAAAGAACAGACCTACCGTTTGCCGGTGTTTGGGATTAAACAGATGGCCCATGAACTGACATCTTCAGGGGAATCGGCTCGTCCAAAGCTAAATCGATTCTCTCTCTCTCTCTCTCTCTCTCTCTCTCTCTCTCTCTCTCTCTCTCTCTCTCTCTCTCAACCTCAGTAGTTTTTCTAGTCTTATAAAATAGTCCTGTTTCTCAGATTTCGGCTGAAAAATGAAAGAAGAGGAAAAAGAAGATCCTATAATACGAAAGACTTAGTTTCGGGGTTAATACCTTCCCATGCCATCAGTGTTTCGTATCTCAAGCAAACATCATCTCTGCTTTCTCTCAACACTCATGTAGTTTTTCCCTTCCTCTTACTTTTGTGAGTATTATTATTATGCAAATTTGCTTTCTTCCTCAAACACAGCCTTGCATGTACACAAACGCACTTCACTTTTATTCGCAGTAAATGAATGCATGAGAACGTAAAAAAAAAAAAAAAAAAAACCGAGCCGGCAGGTAATCTACCATAAAAATGCCGTGAAGGCAAGATGGAAGTATCACACATCAGGGATTAAGTAAACAGCTGCATAAAAACTGACTGATCTCGATGCAATCGGAATACCCAAGTGACTCGGGAGTTACGAGCATCGTTCCTCTATCCCAAGTCATTGAGATGGAAGGATTTCTTTCCTCTGATTTTTCATCTTTCGCCCAATGTGGAATTGGCTGCCGTCCATCCCCGAGAGATTGAATTGATGAGAAAAGATACTGAAACACTGGAGAGAGAGAGAGAGAGAGAGAGAGAGAGAGAGAGAGAGAGAGAGAGAGAGAGAGAGAAATTCAGGTTTGTAGTGTGTTGGTTTCTGTGAGGCTGATAATTCCCCAGCCATTTGTCTAATATGGCACAAAAGGCAAACGATAGATCTATTCTGCAATGGAACAAAGCTCCTTGTTTAGGTGAAAAACTTGGGGAGAAGACGACTAGATTTATGGACTCTGAAGTAAAAGTAACATCTAAGGAGTCATCTAAAATATGTTTCTTATTTATCTCTTCCACCTCTGAAGAGGAGACAGAGAAAAAGAGAAGAGAGAGAAACGCTGAAAGGGTTACTTCCTTTAAGCTACAAGAAAAGCTTGGAAAGAAAGAGAGATTGAAAATTTTGTTAACAGTAAAACTTAGGGACTCCAACATTTTCTTCTCTGCAAAACTAAAAACATCCCATTGAAACTGAAGAGGTTCAGGAAATGCTGTTTTCTTTCATGTAATCCATTACATATTTTACAATAACTTGCTTGCTTCGTGCATCATACTGTATCATTTTACTCATCATTAACTGGTGTCTAGTGGTAGTAGATAAACAATACAAAATATGACTGCCATTTGAAATCATTTCCATACCAGTTTTAACAAGTGGTCATGAAAGTATTATTAAGAATTATTTTTTTAAAAGATTTTCAAGAAATAAAAAAATATATCTTTGAACATCCTATCCCTTGATAGTAAGGATTTGAGTCCGAGCGTAGATGAATTTGACTTGCGGGAAAGTGAATGCCTTGTACCTAAGCTCAAGGGACAGGTCAGCTCATGTTTCTTTCTGCCTGGTTTGGTCTCTAGGCATTTTAGACTCGAGTTCCTCATGTATGAGGTTTATAGTAGGGTTACTGAAATGTCGGTTTATCTTCCCGATCTTCAGATTTTCCCTGAAGATAAGATTTCAGATGCTTAAATTCTATTGACGTTTGAACTGTGTAAATTCCTTGAATTGTGCTAACGATACTAGAACAGAACTAGTAACAACTCATTGAAATTGAAGACGTTTAGGAAATATGAGTTTTGTAACACACTACGTATTTTACAATAACTTGCTCCATGCATTATACTGCATTATTTTACTCAGAATTAACTGGTGCCCAAAGACATTCAATAAACAAGTGAAAATATGATTTGAGACCGAGCGCAGATGAACTAGATTCACGACAAAGCGAATGTCTTGTAACAAGGGACAAGTCAACTCATGTTTGTTTCTGTCTATACTGATCTCCAGCCATGTTGTAGTCTCTCGTGTTCTTCGTTTGAGGTTTATTGTGAAATCCTGGGATGTCGGTCTGTCTTTTTGATCTTCAGGCATCCCTTCAAACAGATTTCTGATGTTTGAATTCTATTGCCGTTCGAAGCGTTTCATCGCCCTGGAAATGCTCCAGCGATACTACAGTACTAGGTGACATTGTCATTTGAGGTTCCGTAATTATTCAAATATATATCAACGTTTCAAATTTTATTATAATATAACTAGCATATCTGGAAAGATATTTTGATACTCGTGCCTATCATTATTCTTTCCCCACTGCCTATCAGCCAAATAGCACTTTTATTTAAAGAATTAATTACAAAGTGAAAACTTTGTGTGATGTTCCAATTCAAAATTTCATTCTTACTGAATTCTCTGTTAGTTTTTACTTCGACTTCTGGTTTCCATATGCATTCCTTGCTAACATTTCAAGTTATGAAAACTTGGTTATTTGACTCAGTATATCACCTTGATCTGGGATTTAGAAATATTTCCATAGCGCCACCACATGACATGGAATTCCACATCTGTTGTGCGTGATATTCCACTTACATGGTTCACGGCTTCCAAATGTGACAGGTATTTAGTTAAAAGATGAAATGCTAATTTATCTTAATGAATTTCTTGTAGTCATGCAACTCATGGATTCAGTAAGTACTTATATTTATGCATTGCCTATTTCCAAAATTTCTTATGTTTTCACATTTATATTTTATATAAACGCAATTTTTCCTTTACTCACACCTTTTAATTCGCAAACGCATGCTGCAACGCATATCCAATTACAGTGCTGTCATGAAACCACTGCCCTTGATGAATATTTGCTTTCCAACTCTTTATGGCTGTATTAAATTGTAGGAGAGGCTAGAAAAATTATATATGTTTTTTGTTAAATGCCTTATAAAACTGTGTTTCACACTGGAGGTATAATGAAGGTAGAATAAATCCACAAACCCAGGACTTTCCTCGAAGATATTTCAGTTCCTGCGAAATATGACTTTGAAAAGATTGCAAAAACGTGCTTGCAGACACTGATGCGTTATTGGATATTTTTTTATTTTTTGGGAGGAGAACAAGTTTCATAGGAAACATATGCCATTTCTACTGAAATATATTCTTGTATCAAAACTTTCAGGGGATAAAAAGAATTATTATTCTCCCGTTATTCTTTATTTTGTACTTACAACTAAAATGTTAAAGACAAAAACACCCAACGTGTTTTATTTTGTCTTAGGAATTTTTCCATCATTATCAGATGCTGAAAGAGACATTTTTGAGTTTTCCTTCAACTAAATAATAATAATAATTGCTTCTTATTTATTTATTTTATAGCACTGAATTAATGTTCCTCGAGAAAATTTTCTTTTCTTTTCTTGTTTGATGCTAATTGAATGGGCAAAACAGAGAGGGCAATTAAGTATTTCAAAGTGTTGAGGTAAATTCCCAAATACTCTGTATCATTTATATTTTCTTTCACGACACAAGACTATGATTTGCATAGTTCCCAACTTCCCTACAAAGGTGGATTTTCTCTCGCAAATAAAGGAGCGCAATTAGCATAGATAAACCAAGAGCCTTACAATATTTACATATAATTTCTTTCTTGAATACCAGGCGAGATTGGCATAGTTTTCTCTAACACCCTGGTTAGTTTAAAGTTTCTTTCACGAATTCAAGAGTACTATTAGCCTTACCCAAATACCTTGCGTATTTTGCATTTCCTTTCAGAAATAAAAGGTAGTCTCTGGTTCTTAAAGTATACTGATACTAAGAATCACAGTCAGTGAAGGAAAAAATGTCCTGTCACCACAATCAGACCTCGATATATAGGAAATTTTCGGAATTAGTGTTAAATTTACAGACAGAGAGTAAGGCAAAGAGACAGACAAAACAAACGAAAAAAACATAAAAACAAATAGAGAAATAACTGATGAATGAGAGAAAATCAGTGCGACAGAGAATGAAACTCAGTCAAAAGTGTAGAGGTATCCAGCGATAACTTGGAAAAAATCGAAACAACCAATTATTAATTCAAATATAATTAATGAACACGCTTCTTTCTCAGGTCTTCACTGAACTTATCCGTTGATTTAATATAAAAATTAAAATAAAAACTTGGCTGACTATTATACCTGCATTCCACAATCGAAAGCATTTGCATGCGATACGGAGTCATGTTTGTTGAGTGAAATTGCAGGTAACCAATCTCATCTGTATATTTTAATTAACCAAAATTAATATTGTTGTCATTGCCATCCATTGCATTTGCCAGTGGCCCGATGCTTCATGTTTTAGCTGCATGAGAGAGAGAGAGAGAGAGAGAGAGAGAGAGAGAGAGAGAGAGAGAGAGAGAGAGAGAGAGAGAGTACTGTTTTATTAATGAGTAAACCAGCTAAAGAAACCTTTGTTTCTTGTTATGAATGTTACGCAGTTTTGCAAATAATGCCTTTTTCACTTTACACAATTTTGTAGTCAAAGGCACATTCCATGTATCAGTGAAGTACATGTTAGGACTTGAGGTTAAAACAAATAAGTAATTATATAAATAAGTAAATAAATAAATCAATGAATAATTAAAATGATTAATCATAATAATCAAAGTAGACTAGAGCTGAGTTGCTTAGAAAGGCTTGTCGTTAATTTTACATATTAATTATGCTATAATGTTTTGTTAATATATGAAACACCTGTGACTCTTCCCAGTGGAAGTTTGAAATCTTTTTAAGTAAACTATGAAGATCGAGAATAGAAGAAATTTCAACTTTATAAGAAAATGTTACAGATGAAAACAAAATCTAAATACTACTAAATACTAAGAACTAAATATATTGATAGAAAAGCTGTAAGGTGAAAGAGCGTGAAAATTTAAAGTAGAGATGAATTTAGAAAGCAAGAGTATTTTAATGAAAACCTGTCAGCGCTTGATACACTTCTTAATAACTGTTTTCATATCTGTCTACTTTCACTTTAAGTACTTGTTGTTATTGTTGAATTTTTAAGGAAGGGAAATTCTCTATGCACAATAAGTTGTCAGTGACCCTTAGTTGTCACGCCAGGTAACCCACAATTAATCAATCAATCAACAAGTTGTTATTGTTGTTATTATAATTTCAACTGGCCCTGAGGCAGAAAGGGCAAAAGAAAATTTGAGGTTGATAACTGTACAAAAATTCAGAATTGACAGAAATTAGATAACGGCGTTGAAGCAAAATGAATGATATTTGTTACCATTAAGGTTAAAGCCGAAGGCATTTCTGTGAAAACAAAAATACTATCGTTATGAATGGGAGCATTCTCAGGGAATATTATTTCCTTGGTTGTTTTACTGATTTTACCGTAGAAATAATATAGATGAATAAATGCCATACTTTCAAAATTTGCGTTTTGTTAATAAAAGTCATTACGGACATTAGTGCAAGCATTATATGGATTAATTGTTAATATAATCACAACGAATGCCACAATCTGTGAAAGGGTTTTGATGCGCTGCTGATGATCCACATATGTTGGTTTATGAAGTGGCTAATTGTGTGGCAATTCCCTGCAGACACCTCATCCCCGGCGCAGAATCTTAAGGATGAATGCGGCGATGATTTCTGCTTTATCTTATGCTCACCACTCACCCCTAGTTAGAGGACACAACTCATCAAGTCAAGAATTAAAAACATATTAGAATTCCCCCTTTTTAAAACAAATAAATGTGGCTGTTAGTTGGAATATGGCTTCGCTGAGATTAAATATAAGCATATTCCCATCATTTCACTGACAGGATCACAGTCCTTTGAAACGCTCCTTCCAAACAGCCACTCCTTTCATTCTTCTTCTGCTGCAGAGGACTCGAGAGAGCAGAAATTTGGCGAAGCCCCGAGAAGGCGGGAAAGCCGAGATGAAAGAGGAAATGTGCGGCCGGATGAGTAATATTATTTGCAGAATACTCCAACACATCGGTTTGAGGAATATTGTCGGCTTTGCTCAAAAGGAAGTTAAAGGAAATGGGAATAGGAGAGAAAAAGAATAGAAATGTAGTGAAGACATAGAGAAAGACGCTCCTTTTTAAATACTAGTTTCATTTACTTCAGAAAATGAACAGTTAAGGTAATTTCTATGTCTTTCATTTAAAAAAGCCGTCCACCTGTTTTGGTAGATGACATGAGTCTGAGGGGATATTGCAAAAAAAAAATAAATAAAAAAAAATAAATGCGAGTGGGTGGCGGAGGAGTTTGAGATGACCTACAATTTAGAGACCAAGAATAATGAGCAATTTATGTAATGCGTACTTTCATAAATCATTAGACTTTTAGAGTATTTAATTTCCTTCTGTATTTGTACAGAAGCAACCGGTATGAAGAGAGCTTCTTTATTTTTAGAGAATTATGCCAGAATATGCAGTAATTGCAATATTTTCTGCTTTGCTAATTTCCCAATTAAAACGGACTTTGTCAGGAAAGCTTCCCAACTTAAAATAGATGTACAAAAATTATTATAGTCTTTTTAGTTTGTAGTTTTCACTTAGATTCTCTTTTTCTGAAAAAAATTCTTACGACGGGATCATTGAATGCGGTGATAACGCTCATAGCAAAGGGTAATGCTGATGGCCTCTGAATATTCAAGACGCGGCCCCATTACTTAAGGTTAAATTGACTCGGCCGATTCACTTTGGATAATTTGTCGTTTGCTTGATTAATTTTGAAAGAATGATTGCAATAATTAAACATACCATTTTAAGGATGGTTAAGAATAATTTTCATGTGTCTTTTCTTCTGTGTTTTATTGGATTAAGGACTACAAATAAAGAAAACTCAGTTTCATGCCGAAGTTTGTGAATTTTGATAAAATTGCTGTTTAGAATGAATAAGACCCTTAGTAAACAGTAAAAAAATGGAAATATTAAATATTAACCCTGTTTGAAGTTTGACGCTGAGAGAAAGTTGGTATGGAGCCAATATGAAACTGGGAATTTATAGGAACCTGAGCAAAAACAATGAATGGCAAGGCCGTAAGAAAAAGACATTTAAGCGAAAGGACTATTTTTCTAAGATTGATAATACGTACCATGACTCCTCTTGAATGAGCCTGTATTCATCATTCGACAAGTAAAATGAACTCAGAAAATAACAATTAGTTTTTAAGAATAAATTCTTAGGTATTCCTAAGAGAGAGAGAGAGAGAGAGTGTATTCCTTTAGAAACCAATTTATTGCAAGCTTCTGTGACATCACTCACGGCCAAAGTCTGGAGAACAGAAGGAAAAAGCGATGCCTAAGTTTTAAAGTGGCTAAATATCACAAATAAGTGTAAACTTGTTTGTGATATTTTCCGATATTTTTTACAATGCTCTCTTTTCCTAATTTGTTCTATCTGTTTGTATATATGTAATATTTTTTTATTTCAGGTATAGTCCCTAAAAAGGACACACACACACACATATATATATATATACATACTGTATATATATATATATATATATATATATATATATATATATATATATATATATATATATATAATATATATATATATATATATATATATATATATATATATATATATATATATATATATATATATATATATATATATATATATATATATATATATATATATATATATATATATATATATATATATATATAAACATTAAGCGACAGATGTCTTTCAAACCCAATCGGAAATAGCACCGAAGGGGAATTGTAACTGACATGTGATTCGTGACCCGAGTGTTTCGAACTCCCGACAGCGAGAAGCTCCGACTTCAGTGACGGGAATTTTTTGCCACTCTAGACAGCCAAGTGGTAAAAAATGCCCGTCACTGAGTTCGGTGATTGTCACTGTCGGGAGTTCGGGTCTCTCAGGCGATGAAACACTTATCAGCTATAATTCCCCTTCGGTGTTATTTCCGAGAGAGAGAGAGAGAGAGAGAGAGAGAGAGAGAGAGAGAGAGAGAGAGAGAGAGAGAGGAATGTATAGATGGATGATACATAGATAGTTAGGAGTAGATAGATAGATACAGCCATAATAAGCATATATAAGAGTATGAATCTAGCAGAAATAAATGAATATGAGAGTCGTTCTTGTACCTAGACTTGCATATTTATAGTGTAAACTTGTTTATACTATGAATGGGGGCAAAAAATGCTTGGTGAAATACTGAACATCCTCTTGCACTGTAGGGAACTTTTAAAGCTGAAATCTGACCTCACGGCTCTAAAATAGTTTGAAAATTCTCTGTTGTTTTTATCATGATTTTTCGTTTCATGTCAGCGGATAAGGTACGTCTTTGTTGGTCTTCATTTAAGAAAAAAAAAAAAAAAAAACCGATATATTGACGTTTCTATATACTTTTTTGGGGGGTGATTAAGACATGCTTTCCTTCGTTTATTATACATAACAATAACTGTTTAGATATGATATACCTATAAAAATCTGGATAGGACGTTTTTGAACTATTAATTGCAAATTTCTTTTCTAAGTAAAAGCCAGCTAACAAGAGATATAATCATTTGAAAATATGATGGAATACCCTCATTTATGAAAGGACTTTGAAATAATTTCTCAATCAGATATCAGTGTTTTAAATGTACCCAAAGCCATGGAAAGAATGAAATATTAGTTGCCTTTTAGATTACCACATTAAAATGACCGAAAATTATCGAGATTTATTCCCATTTTGTAATGACTGAAACAAATATTGCCGATGACTTTATGCTCATTCATAAAACAGATACCGAATTGAACATAAGGTGGCCAGTTACTCTCTGCAGCGACAGCACTTGCTTGAATCTCTCTCTCTCTCTCTCTCTCTCTCTCTCTCTCTCTCTCTCTCTCTCTCTCTCTCTCTCTCTCTCTTCCCAGGGTCCAAGGGCAAAGTTACAAGCTGTTTCTCGTTTATTTTTCACCGGGTCATCTGTTCATGCATACCGATGATATCTCCCGTGACGCAAAGCCCGGTGGTGACCTTGGAACTATGGAGGTATAAAACCGATTCTTTTCAATTTCTTCTTATACATGATTTTAGGAACACGTGAAGAACTGTGCATGATATTTATATTGCGTCAAAGTATATGAATATGTGACAAGGAAAAGGTCTGAAAGAGTGAAATTAGAATAATTATTTTCATCGTCACAAAGGCTGTATGAAAACTATAATATATTCAAACCTTAACCTCCCTAAAGACTAAGAAAAAAATATAATACCTTCTCTCCGGCTTCTCGGGAATTTTCGAAAGAAAATTTTTCGCCGTACGTCATTGCAAATATTCTTCGAGAATCGAGTTTCCATTGGACTCTGGAAACCATAAATTATTCAGAGGCTTCATGATAACCTGAGGTTCGTGCAGTGTATCAAAGACACCGTTTTCTTTATCCGATACTGGATAGTCACTCTCTCAAATTCGATTCGGATATTGGGGTCCAATGTTTTCTTCTCTCGCGACCCTTGCACTTCTTTAAACCTAAATTACTTGCAATGTTCTGTGGTGACATAGGTGCCACACACTTAGTACAAATTCAACAAATTCTAATTTGTCATGAGGATAACCATTTCTCATTAAAATATCTCAGCTTCCAGATTTTTCCTTATTCGTGGGGCACTCCACAAAGGTAATGTGCTACCCAGACCAGAAGTGGGCAGCTTTCACAAGTGAATGTGCCCAGAACAACCAAATATTTGATGCAAAATTTGCTCAAGCGCCCAACGAATGTTTTCGGTAACATATTCTTATTAATTGTTATTAATGTTTAATTCTAATAGCTGTATGTATACATAATTTATCGATGCTATTTTCGGCATCAGCACAAAAGCAAACAATATAAATTTATAATTATGGTTTTTATTCCTGCTAAGTAGGCCATTTAGTTTTTCAAGTCTATCAACACTGTATAATTCCCAGTCCCATAACTTTTATTCGCTAGAACATAATAAAAGCCTGTAAAAATAAAGATATTCATTTACTGATTTTAATAGCTTATGAATGATGAGTGAAAACTGCTGAGAAAATGTAAAATTGCTTTTTATTTTCCATTCAAAACTAGATATTACATCGTGCAGAGGTGAATCTTTACCCTTTGTTTTTTTTTAGCAGAAAACATCAAATCAAAGCAAGAGAAAAAATTGTTTAACCTTTGGTTATTTACCATATGTAAGACCTCTGCATAAAGGAAAAATGATAATTGATATCACGATTACATTTTGTGATAGAGATATGCATACGCTTCTTTCATCGGAAAGGCTGCTTCTGTTACGAGAGTTCATCATTGAGAATAATGGTTCACAAGAATATTTAGATGAAAAAATGTATATAAATTCTGTTGTCAGGTATTTACAAAAAAAAAAATTGTTCTGGAATAGTATTCCAAATCCTTAATATCTTAATTTTCGCCATTTCTCTGTCACCAACGTCTCCAATTGATCCTTTCAGCATTTTCAAAGTGAGTTCTGCGGTCAATAAATTTCTACCTCCAAATTGAGCTGCTTTGAAATTGAATCGACTGTATTTTACAGAATCATCCGCATCTATCCATGAAAAAATCTGCAAGTATCGTTCACCCAATCTTATACTGTCTTGAAACTTTGCAGTCATTGCTAATTCTCTAGCTTCAGCAACTCTTGTAGAGCCCTGCTTAGTAGTTATTAAGTGATGTTTAAAAAAGGTTTGAAAATATTTGCGGTCTGCGTCATCAACCTTTGAGAGAACGTGACGTCACAACCCAGCGGAAAAGCAGTAAGTCCCACCTAGACCTACTTCCCTTTCCCTGTCGCCAAGGCAGCATGCAGTTGCCCCTTAAAAAAGATTGGAGATTTATCTGTGATTTTTTTAAGGTGATCTCTGGGTTTCGTGCGGCGGAAAGTAGTAGTTAGCACGCCAGTTTTTGTACATGTGCCGGGGGTTGTCCACCCCTGACCCAGACCCACTGGTCTCGCTAGGTGACTTGTATGAAACTCAAACCCCATTTTTAATTAAGGTGAGATTTCAGACGCAGACATCCAATATTACGAATTCATCGACAGACATAGAAATTTATGTAATATGATGATATTTAATATCTAGTCGCCTCCCTGTTTGCGAACATACCCATTGAATTAGCCCTTGAAAATCTTAATGAGGAAAGATAATCCAATATTTTCAATCGCCAGTTGCAACTAAACACGTTTGACTTAACCAGACGATAAGTAAACGCTACTATTCTTCTCCTTAGACCATCCATCATATGATGAGAAGCTTGAAGTAGTATTGGCATATTCTTCAGGTCCTTTTTATGTTCTCTTTGCCCTGTTGAGAAATGTTTCCATTCCCTTCCCTTCCAACAAACATCAAACCATACGTTGAAGAAATCTTTGTCATTTATCAACAAGATGACGATTCATTCAGTAATGATTATTAACAACATTATTCCCTTAATCAAAACCACAATGGAACAATAAATTGATTAATAATTATTCTTTTGTTTCTTATCTTGCAGTTGAAAAAAAAAATGAGTGTGTTGGATAAATTTTCTCAAACATTTATTCATAAAATGCTTGTGGAAAGTTAGGTTCACAAAGCTTCAGTTTCTTGGTCGAAATTTTTGGGTCACGTGTCTTCAATTCTAGAATGTGTGACCAACTTCAGTTAGACTAACAAGCTGGAGGTTTAAGAAACTTAACTTTCCCCAAGTGCTGTATGTGAAAGAATATTTGAGAAAATCGAAGGTCATAAAGTATAATCCTGGGTCTGAAATGAACAACGGTGTAAAATGTCATCTAACACTGTCTAATTCGTCACAGCCTTCGACAGAACAACGCTATTTGAATGTTTTAATATGTGTGGCCCATGGGGGGTGGGGGTGGTTTCAGTGCCGGCAGTGCTCCTCGTGCGGGGCACTGCAGGCATTAATTAACGTTCTATGCAACGTGCCTTCGGCCCCTAGCTGGAACTCATTTCGTTTCTTTTACTGTACCTCCCTTCATATTCTGTGAACAACAGTGTAGAACATAATACAGCTTTCGACAAAACAACGCTATTTGAATGATTTCAATAAATGTACCTCGTATTGGGCCGGGCGGGGGGATGCCGTCAGTGCACCTGGTGCGGGCCACTGTAGGCATTACTTAAGGTTCTTTGTAGCGTGCCTTCGGCCCCTAGCTGCAACCCCTTTCGTTTCTTTTATTGTACCTCCTTTCATATTCTCTTTCTTCCATCTTCCTTTCCACCCTCTCCTAATAACTGATTCGTAGCGCAACTGCGAGGTTTTACTCCTATTACGCCTTTCAGACCTTTCACTGCCAATTTCCGTTTCAGCACTGAATGACCTCATAGGTCCCAGTGCTTGGTCTTTGGTCTAAATATCATGATCGTATTAATAAATGTT
>NC_089776.1:30838015-30850515 GCF_040412425.1 Macrobrachium rosenbergii | reverse complement strand
ATTGCACTTAATCATTTATAGCATCTGAAAAGGATGGGCTTTCAGTCAGGCGCTGTAAATGACGTAAAGTTATAACGTACTTAATATCTGACTTGAAGTAACTCACACTTACCGCAAGAACCAGTTTCATGTATGACACCACTTAGCTTGTTAAATATAATCCAAGGTGCAAATAAACAAGAACGCTGGAAGATTTTATTGACATTTAACTGGGAAATTGTAATTAATATCTTGCTGGATCTGCATTGGGCAGTTTCCTGTATTTGCCTCACGGGGAAACATTTCGAATTTTAAAACGAAATTTCGTGATTTCATGACCTACAATCATTTCTTAGAAATAAAATGTTTTCCCGTTCATCAAGAGGAATTGGATAGATTAATTATGGAACAAACATCCTGAAGCATTTTGATTTTTATATAAATGTGAAGTTTATGCTCAGCATATTTATGTAGCTTAATTAGGTAGTGAAAGAACACATATTTCGTTTATTTTTGTTTGAAACAATTTTAATCAGACCGATATTTTAAAACTGTTCTCTGGAAGTTCAGTAATTTGTCTTTTTACATTATCATAACAGTTGATAAGGTGTTCTCATTCTGTTGCTGGAACACATCATGACAGTTGATCAAGTGTTCTCATTCTATTGCTGGAACACATCATTTTTTTCTCATCCTATTGAAACAAACATGACAGGTGTTTTTAGTGATCATAACAGTTGATTTTCTCAAATATCATTATATCCTTTTGAAACATAACTAAATACAGTAAGGTACGTTTATAAATGAAATGACAAGATTTTTAGTGATAATGATTTCATATATCATTAACAAACATAACTAACTAGGGAATACTGTAATTGTTGTCTTTAAACAGGTAAATATTTTTGATGAAAGGTAATTTGACGAAAGTCGCGTCACATTTGTAGAGTCTCATAGTATTCACTTAGAAAAATTATTCCTGAACAAGGTGAAAATTTGTTAGAAGCAAAGTTAGAGAAGTTGAACAGCCTAGTGGGAAGAGTCCAAAAGGATGAAACGAAAAGCTAAAGCGATGCAGCTGGGAACAAAAGGACGCTGTAAGGAGCCTTAAATATCCTCTGCATTCTTAGTATGCCACGCAGCGCACAAAGCAAGAGGTGCACCATAACCGGAAAGTTAAGTATATCTTAGTTTAACCAGACCACTGAGCTGATTAACAGCTCTCTTAGGGCTGGCCCGAAGGATTAGATTTATTTTACGTGGCTAAGAACCAACTGGTTACCTAACAACGGGACCTACAGCTTATTGTGGAATCCGATCCACATTATGACGAGAAATGAATTTCTATCACCAGAAATAAATTCCTCTAATTCTTAATTGGCCGGTCGGAGAGTCGAACGCTGGGCCAACAACGTGCTAGCCGAGAGCTCTACCCACCCCTCCAATGAAGAACTACCATAACCGGAGGGTGATCAGCTAAGGATCTTCGGCTGTTTATTTGATTACCAATTTCTTATTTTACAGAAAAGGCTTCCTATGATAAAAATGTTTCATTTCGAGGTATCTTGACTTCAGCGTCCTTCCAGTCGCTCGAATTTAGTGCTTGTGAATAATCTAGTTAGAAGATAAAATCCTCTTTCCGTACCATTCTTCACTGGACTGAAATTCTTTCATATTCTTCATTTTTCCATATATGTAACTGGCGTGCTGTGGTCAACTTTGATTGTGATGTTATTATACGAGTACATGTTCCATAGATCTAAACAAATTAGTAAGGAAATGTGCCCATTATATGATGTCCTGTCTAACGACTGTTACATGATCTTTACTAGAAAACTGTGACAAAGGTTCTGTAAGGTATTTCTTATTCGAAAAAATGTTCTGCCTTCTTTCTTTCAGTGTGTTATTCTTTTCATCATTCCTAATAATGATTTAGGCATCCATCATCTTTTCCTGTTACTTAATCTGTTTTACACATTTATTCGACATGGAGTGGAATGGCTCTTATTTCTATAGACAGCTTTCGAAATAAGTATCATAACTGTTCTTTTCGTGTTCCTTCTTCTCAGTTATTCGTTATTATTTAGTATCTGAAGGCTAGTAAAGTGGCGTTTCTTTTCTTTCAAGGCGATTTTAACAAAAATGATCAGCGAACATTCTATTATGCTCAGCGCCTGGACGTTGAAATGAACACTCATAACTTTAACGGGAATTTAAACGTTAAAAGGACGCAAGTGTCTATTTTACTTGCTCATTGTTTATGGACCCAATATACAATTACATTTTTAGATGTCTCGGCCCAAATGAACCTATTAGTATTCATTATGTGTTTGGCGGAGCGAAATTGCCTTGAGCAGCTCTAATATTTGGACAATATCTCGTACGATTTTTGTCCCTGACTTTTTTTTATACAAATAATAGCCATTTCGTGCTTGAATATTTGACTGCGATAAAAAAGCAGATATTGACATTGAAAGAGACCATTTGAGAGTTAGTGTTAAAACTTTCGCTCTTGTTATGGAAAATGGAACGAATCTGGAAATGTGAATTCTCTTTCCTCGCTTACATTTCCCTTCCAGAATTCCAGTAATTCCAGCCGTGGTGGTGCTGTTTATTGAGAAAAGAAATGAGATGTCCGTCTCCTGCTCATACAAGGTTGTCCAAGGTCTTGCAAAGGCCGGAGGGCTTGGCTCTCCTGATGGTGGAAAGTCTGTCTGAGTGGTGTTGATGACGGTGCTGAGACATCTCTCCTTATGATGATAAAAGAGAGAGAGAGAGAGAGAGAGAGAGAGAGAGAGAGAGAGAGAGAGAAAATGAAAATTTCTCCGAATTTTGTTAAGGTACATAGCGCTGTTTATTTCATTTCGTAATTAAGGATTTCTTCTCGAATTTGTAGCATTTCTTTAAATATTGATTGTAAATTTATATCACTTAGCCTATGATAAATTAGCATTCAAAAATACATATATCTTATTGAATGAGAGTCTTTATCTTTTAAAGAAACAGTGGTCTTACTGCTAAGAGATATAAAAAATGCCCTTATCTTCTCACAAAAGCAATTTACAATATACTCCAAGCCATTCATTAGAAAAATACATGAAATCCACTTTTTTCAATTTTCATTTTCAAAATTCCAATGCATTAAATGAGTCTGTAGTCATAATGGGTTGCATCAACTGTCAAGTGTACATATAAAGAGTAATTTTCATTCCTTGCAACATAGGACCATGGATATAATTTGCATATAGCTCTTTTAGAACATTATTTAAAACAGTCATTTCTTTTATTTGAATATTCTTCTTTGATATAGTCACGTAACTGTTTTGAGTAAAATTAACCTTTTTTACCTCAAATTTACGAGAAAATAATTAACCCAGGTTTTAGTTTTCTGAAAAGAAAACTATTGCGCTGGCATCTGTCCGTCCGCACTTTTTTCTCTCTGCAATTTTTCTTTCCGCCCTCAGATCTTAAAAACCACTGAGGCTAGAGAGATGCATATTGGTATGTGGATCATCCACCTTCCAGTCATCAAACATACCAAATTACAGCCTTCTAGCCTTAGTAGTTTTTATTTCATTTAAGGTCAGAGTTTGCCATAATCATGCACCTGGCAACGATAGAGGCAAGGCCACTACCAGGCCGTGGTTAAAGTTTCATGGGCCACGGCTCATGCAGCATTATGCCGAGACCACCGAAAGATAGTTCTATTTTCAGTGGCCTTGACTATACGATGTACAGAAAACTCGATTGCGCCGAAGAAACTTCGGCGCATTTATTACTTGTTTGTTTTCATCTTTGCAAAGGCATACATGCACTACGTGCTTGTGTGACAACATACATATTTTTAAATCATGTCAAACAAATCATATTTACTTTTTACAATTTCGTTGTAAATGGTTACCTTTCTTCCTTATATTTCATTTAAAATCTTGTATATTCGAACGTCAAGGGAGTTGGAAGCCTCACTTAAAGACAAAAGAAATTGCCAATTAGGGCAGCTGAGTAGGAAAATGCTGGGAAAAGGAATTTAGGTCAGGAAGCAAAGAACATAATTGAAGGACCTTTGTTGATCTTTCTTCTCTTTCATAATATTTATGAAACTATAATTTCAAGTTACTGTTCATCACCAACAGGGGACAGTGATTTCGGAAAACCAGGTGAATTCTGTCATTTTAGAACGAAGTTTATTTATTCCTTTTGAATGATATTGTCGTTTTAGGTCTCATTTGGCTTCAAAATACAGAAGAAATTTTTAATTAACTCAGTAGTCCAGGTGTTCAGGATTGAAAAAGTTGCACATGACTAAACGATAATTGTTTATTAGGACCTAGTACTTCTAATTTCAAGCAAAGGTGTAAGTTAATTGTAAGTGATCATTGAAATGTCCATCACGGGTTACCGAATAGAGGCGCTGCATATCAGACATTATCGGGAACAATTACAATAATTACAAACTATTGTCAAGTTATTCTTGTGATATCAATTTAGTATTGAATGACATTACAAATAACTGGACTACTAGTATTTAACATTACAAATGCATTTGTATGACTTTCTTACAGACTTTCCGAAGGAATGACTTAACCTTTTTAAATGCCATGACCTTTCTTTCAAGGTTCTATCAATTAGAAAATCAGACCTTGTTCTTCAAGTGTCCGTGTTACCCCGTTTCTTTGGCGTAAAAACAACCTACTAAATTATCCATAGAAAGACTGTGACTTAGAGACCGCTTGAATGACTATTCATTCGATTCGGTTGGAGGAAGTTTGTGCTGTGATTTTAATTAGTAATTAGTAGATTAATTTCATAAGACTATTGAGAGTTATGTACCTAATTAGTTGCTTCATGAGATTTAAGCAGTGGCCATTCATTCCGGTATCTGTTTCATTTTCATTTGTTATATATCATATTTTCTGAAGGTACTGATTTTAGATGTGGTTTTTAAGACATTTGCACAACCTCTTTGAGTCTCGCATTGAAAATTGTGGACGCAAATATTCATTATTCCCGAATAATTTCACACAATAGAAGTCTGTTTTCTGTCAGGGAAACTGCTTCCACTTTATGCATATTTCTGAGAATAATATGCTAAATACTCTTCTGGATCTTGTCTTGGACCCTTTTCGATGTACATAACTATGAATAGAAATAGACTGGTTTAAATCACAATTACCTTCCCTTTTTTTCATTCTAAGTTCCCAGATCTCAGAATTACGGAGAGGAACGGACCTAACTGCTTCCCTCAAACATTAAAAGACATGTCTGTATTATAGGCTGTTGAAATGCAATGGAAACATCTTAGCTTTTAGCATTTTGACTGTGCATTCAATATTAGGATTAGAAAACTCGTCCATTTATTAGCGGCTAATAATTTACACGAGGAATACTTAGATTTTTTCCGTTGTTATGTACGCAAAAGTAGTCTATGAGTAATGCCACAGATGGAATTCCAGCCAAGGAACAGTTCCAATCCTTACTGCAAGAATACTCGGCCTCGTATCACCACACTGAATCGGCAGACCCAGGAGCGCGTGAAATTCTTGTTTGCTTCTGAACCAGAATAGCGAATTGCTTTTAGGTGTTCGGTTCATTCGACAGGAATCCAATATGGCACCGTGTGCCTCATGTTAAGTGCTTCGGCATCAACATGAGATGTTGCCACTGAGGCGATGCTAAAATTGTTGCACTTCCATTCAAACGTAGCTATGACAGATTCAGTTACTGGCTACTTTTAAACAAGTTCGGTTATGGACAAGTAACAGGCGTCGTACTTTTGCCATCTTGTTTTTATGGTAATATTCAGATAAATTTTTACTTTGCAAAGTAACGCTTTATCATATCAGAGATAGAAAACATTTGAGCAGAGAAGATAAGTGGGTCGTCTTGTTTAAACAAAAGAGGAAGGTATAATTTCGTTTAGAATCCAGTTGCTCGAGTTGTGTACTGTTAAGTCGAACGTTACGATAAACAGATGAAATAGAAGAGATAAACTTCGACTCTATTCAGGTTCCAGTACCTTACTTCATACAATTTGAAAATCGTATTTCCTCCACGCTTAAAAACTCAAATTGCTGCTGCAATACCGTGAATTAACATACCCAAGGTTAATTTCTCCTCCCCTTTGTTCACGTAACTAATCTTTTGTAAGATATTATTGCACTGAAGAAGGGGAGACCCAGGTATCATTGTTAGATGTCGGCCAAACATTGATAACAATAGCTATAACATATTTTAAATTATGCCGAGTAAAGGGACTTAGAAGATTAATGAACGGGAGATTGTTTCACACCGCAGATTTTGGGATTTTGAACTGTTCGTTTTAAGCTCAGTTAGATCATACCTCTTTTTTTATTCCATTTTCTTAATTTCAGTTCTTTTCCTTCAAGGGATGGATTCCGACAAGGGCATTCATTAGTTTGCCTGTTCGGTCAGACTCCTTTTGTTTTATTGTGTTAACCAGTGCTGGATTTTTTTTTTTTTTTTTTACTTCAACTGCAGAAGCATTACAATGAATCGCTGCTTTCTCCCATAAATTTTGTATAAAGGAGCGATGATATTGGAACGAATTACATACTATCGCTGCTTGGTTCATTGCTGACAGTATGTTTTACAAGGAAAAAATGAAAGACGTTAAAGAAAACTGCTGTGAAAGTTACTTCTAAAATATGCATTGAATACTGATACTGAGAAAACCAGTCACCTATTGATGAAAGAAATAAACAAGCAAAAAATGCGCAGAAGTTTCTTCGGCGCAATCGACTTTTCTGTACATCGTATAATCAAGGCCACCAAAAAATAGGTCTATCTTTCGGTGGTCTCGGTATAATGCTGTTTGAGCCGCGACCCATGAAACTTTAACCACGGCCTGGTGGTGGCCTGGCCTATATCGTTGCCAGACCCATGATTATGGCTAACTTTAATTTTAAATAAAATAAAACCTACTGTGGCTAGAGGGCTGCAATTTGTTGTGTTTGATGATTGGAGGGTGGATGATGAACATACCAATTTGCAGCCCTCTAGTCTCAGTAGGACGGACAAAACTGTAACAACAGTTTCCTTTTCAAAAATCTAGATTGGTGTATGCAGCCCAAACCAGTGCTGTAACGGTAACACCATTTCCATTATGGTTCCTTTTTAATATTCAAGGACAAAAGTTGCTACCTCCTCAGACCCTAATCAACATTTTGCTCTCTGTATGGCCCAGAGAGCCCTGTTCTTCTGTATTTAATTTCAAGTTTAAATCAAATTTCCATGATGTTATCGAGTTCCTGACTATAGTTCTTAACGCGGCAAAGTGTTACGCTTCGCCAGGGGAGATGAATAAAGAGGAAACCTTTTCATAGTGCTGTCTAGATAACCTTGACCGGGCGATAGTATGATAATGTATTAATAAAATAATTTATTCGATTGGCAGCTGCAACTGTATGTCGATGATTGTGGTTTTCACTCCAGTAAATAACAACTTCGAAACTGGTACTTTAAAAGCCATTCTTTTTAACCTTAAAAGACATTCTTTTTATCATTAACCCTTCATAACTTCCAAAGTAATTCCCTTCGGTGACATTCTGTTTTATCAGACATTTTTCGAAATGGAAGTTGGGTTTTCTTAGTCTTTATGAGGCAGTCCCTAATCAGTTATTCTTAAAACGTTTGTTAAACTAAGTTTTCTCCTACAGTATAGAAGACAAAACAATTTGGTAATGGATTTAATCTCTCTCTCTCTCTCTCTCTCTCTCTCTCTCTCTCTCTCTCTCTCTCTCTCTCTTCATCTCTTCTCTCGTGTAATTATCACTTTGGAAATTATTTCATTAGAACATTGATAAATTATGTTACCTTGGAAAACTAGAAGATAGTTATTTGAAGATACATACCTGAACACATAGTTACTTGGGCAGATTTTATTTCCCTTTTTTCCGTAACTTGCTGGTCAATATCACTAGAATGATTAACTCATATATCTAAATACATTATTTAATTGTCCATAAGTTTTGCTCTGGCGTTGCCGTCGAAGCCAGTCATTTAATTTCATGGGAAAACTTGCATGAAATAATCCAAGTTCAAAACCGTGTGGAAGTTGCATCGAGACAGGAACTTTCATTAACATTACCAATCTACAGCAATGTTCCGGAGCAGCGGCACAAAACACATTCAGGTGAATTACTGTTGACAAAATGGGAATCTACGACTTCCACCATTCCTGCGTGAAGGCGGCGGCAGTGTTGTGTGTGTGTGTGTTTGTGCTTTGGGAGTAAAGTAACAAATTAAATGTTTTAATTTGAGAAACACTCCGACTGCGTCATTCTATCTATTCTTTTACATTCACGTGTGAGTTCTTGATATGAGAGTTATTCCAAGTTTTTTTTAAGGCCTATGAATTTTCAGCGTCGAAGCAAGCTCTGTCTCGCATTAGCCCTTTAAAAACTCTTAAACCCATTTCTTGTTCAATTTTCTCAAGTATCTGCCTTAAATACATTTTTTTGTTATCCGATGATTCAGGCATCCATATAACTGCATCCTTCACCCACCTCCATCATCCGTTATTGAGATTTTTATTTTTACTAAGCTATATAAAATTTGTCCTTACTCCTTGAGAAAGCTTTTATTCTAGAATAATAATGGTAATAGGGCTTGTTGAATACTTCAGCAGTAAGAGCTTTATCACAAATCTTAATGCTGCAGTCAAAGGAAGCTTTATGTAAAGAAAATCACCCCAAACTTTTTTATACACTTGCGGATATTGACTGAAGATATTTGTTCACTTTGCTCCTTGGTTTTATCTAGGCGTTTACCGAATGTAGCTCGCGCTCGGAAATAGCCTAAGAACGGGATCTTTTATGCATAGTCTCGCCAGCAAGCCGTGTAGTATCCGGTAAGAGATTGTAAACTGACTGTTTACGCTTCAGAATAGCAGGAATTCTGGCGTTAGGGCATAGAAATGTGCACGTTTCAGACTGTTATTCTTGTGCACGGATAAATCAGAGAGAGAGAGAGAGAGAGAGAGAGAGAGAGAGAGAGAGAGAGAGAGAGAGAGAGAGAGAGAGAGAGAGCATTCTTCAAGTCCATCTTCCTCCATCACAGCTTGTATCATCGCCCAGTACGGCACGCCGTCAGTGCCAAGGAGAGTGCCAGTGTTTCGGTAATTAAACAAGGTATGAAGACATATACACCACCAGAAATTGTTAGTGCTCGCTATCTACGGCTACTCTCGTGAATTTCAATTTAGGTGAGAGAGAGAGAGAGAGAGAGAGAGAGAGAGAGAGAGGTGAATTTCATTATGAACATAATTTACCCCAAGACTTAGGATTCTTCAAGCCCATCTTACGCCATCACAGCTGATATCATCGCCCAGTACGGCCCGCCGTCAGTGCCAAGGAGAGGGCCATTGTGTTTCGGTAATTAAACAAGGGATGAAGGCGTACAAGCCACTTGAAATTGTTAGCGCTCGCTATCTACGGCTACTCTCCTGAATTTCAATTTAGAGAGAGAGAGAGAGAGAGAGAGAGAGAGAGAGAGAGAGAGAGAGAGAGAGAGAGAGAGAGAGAGAGAGAGGATTTCAGTAAGTAGTCACTACTCATTAGGTGTATGGAATTCAGATATGGTTGATAAAGAAAGATTTGTACAAACGTTATTATTGCTTATTGTTTCGGCCTAGCTTCTTCAAGCTTGTTTTTCCTCGATATTACGTGTTCCAAATAAAACTCTAGATTCGACCACAAATTTGTTGTAGCTTGGTTCATTCTCCTGCGACTCCATGCAACAGTTTATTGAATCTTGGAATGGAAAATAACTTAAAAACATCTAATAGGAATAGCTTTGAACATCTTGGTACAATGCTGTGTTTAAACTGGAAAGTAATTAAAAAATAGTTTGGTTTACTTTTCACAAAACTTTTACTTAGATTATTTCAGCAGGCTAATTTTGATTCTATTGATGATTTCAAATCCAAATATCCTACTTTTTCAGTTCATATTACTGCGATACTTGTTAAGTGCACCTGTACTGTTGTTGCTAGATTCTTCGTATAAAAAAAAAAAAAATATTACAGGAGCTTTCAACACTTCAAGGGTCCTCTTCAACTGTAGATAGCCTGCATTGGGAGGTACAAAATAGACTTGGAAATAACTTAAAAGTTAAAAAGGAAAGATCTCTGGAAATTTTCTCCCTTTCTGGAAATCCTGAAAAAATACCATATATATATTGATATAGCTTATTGCAGAGATGGTTCAGTATCTTTGTTGACCCACCCATGCAACAGTTTAGAGAGAAACGAAATGGAATGGCTTGTTGCCCAAGACGACGTTCATAAAATTTTAATTGTGTCTTAATTGGAAAAAAAAAAAAAAAAAAATTGAATTTTCATTACAGCCACTTCTCAAAAATTTTCATTATTGAACATTAGACAAGACTGATTGTAATTGCTCCAAGTATGATGAAAATAATTAATTGTGGAAGCAAATTACTCATTGTATAATCAGAACTAACAATCATTTCCCCTGTAAGTATCCAGCACCACTGTGGTATAAGCATGTGTTTTTTCCATTCATGAAATAACAGCACAGCCATATACAAAATGTTCTCAATATGTTCTGCTCTACTCCATGCAGCCAACCTTTACAAACTACCTGGAGGACCGAGATCATTTGACTAGAACATTATTGGGAAGAAGTTAACTGAGTTTGAGGAAAGCAGAAAAATTTATCTGGGGAACGAGGAACCTTACAGGAACGGATTTAAAGTCAGAATACGAAGGATAGGGCACGCCCGAGAAAGGGGAATTATCTAAAGGGAGAGGGGACATCCAGAGTGTAAGATGCCCTTTGGAATTTAGAAAACCGTACTGAGAAAAGCGGATCATTTGATTACTAGGTCATCTTGAGTATGTGAAGGGTGTAATAAGGGTTGAAAGAATCTAAACAAAAGACGGTTCGATCCGACGAGGGAAGGATGGAAGAATAAGAGTTGGAGGAACTGGGAGTCTTGAGAGAAAGGAATAATTCCCACAGGAGAACAGAAGTGCCTCGTAGAACTAAAATATATCCACAATTCTACCACCTTTTCGTAGAATGGCATATCTTGTAGTAAAAGAGTAATCGAGTTGCAACAGACTTCATTAGCATTCATCTCATCTGCAATTTTCGAAGTGAGTTTCGTATCTGGCGAATGTCTTAACGCTTCATGCGGGAGTTTTCTGGTTCCGAACGTTCCTTTGTTTCGGCAACAGGTGCAACTCTTTAATGACTCTCTTAAGCTTCTGCTTTGAACAAGAATTGCATTATGCTAGCAGACTGTGTCTACTGACGTCTTAATGAAGAAGGTAACAGCCCTTTCTCTGCTGTTATTCCTTTTTTGGTTATTGGAGATCTTTAAGACAGAGATAGCATAATAATAATAATAATAATAATAATAATAATAATAATAATAATAATAATAATAATAATAATAATAAAATAGTAAATGGAATCTGGAAAACTAGACGCCGAAGTAGCTCCAGGACTCATGCAGAAAATTGTGCTATTAGAAACAGCGCACATAGTGAGAAAAGTGATGGGCTCCTTAGGAACCCCAAACTATAAAAAAAAAAAAAAACACCCAGT
This sequence comes from Macrobrachium rosenbergii, assembly GCF_040412425.1. NCBI lineage: Eukaryota > Metazoa > Arthropoda > Malacostraca > Decapoda > Palaemonidae > Macrobrachium > Macrobrachium rosenbergii. Next base: position 30,838,942 of record NC_089776.1, on the reverse strand, counting down.
CGGATAGGATGACTGTGATAGACAAAAAAAAATAATAATAATAATAATAATAATAATAATAATAATAATAACTGCTTTCTCTGTTGCATTCACCTTTTAATTTGCTTTCCCCAGTGTTATTATTATGTCTTAAATGGTAGGTCGTATATAGGGTTTCTAATATTTGTTTGGAGAGTACACGATTTTTCCCTAGTATTACTAATACATATTCCGACGTTGCAGGCATGCACAGAGGGACTTTCTTCCGGTGCAACGCGGGCCCTTACCCTGTGGCAGCCTGCAAAGACACTAAAATGTGGAAAGGATTAGGATGGTGGCGAACTCTTTTCAACCAACAATGACTCAGGTAAGATCTGCTCAAATTTTTTTTTTTTCAAAGTAGGGCCTGAAATGTACCAAGAAGCGAAATGGGTAAGGGTAAGTACTGGTTGGTATCTTGGAAAGGCAATCTTTCTCTCGTAATCCCACTATTGCGGAAATGATAACCGTGGTTCGGAATTTTTATTTTTGGGGTAGGAGTTTCTTGAGTGAATATGTTGTTCCTTTGGGTTACAGAGGACACTTGAGGATATCTCTTGCTGATGTTCAGCGGTGGGCTCTGTTGCTTAATATACAGTCAGGAGCTGCATCAAGTATTTCCCCCTGCCTTTTGTAGACAGGCAGTCAGCAGTCATACCTATGAGTGATGTCATCCTCTTTCTTGGAATTTAAACAAGAAGACCCTGTTATCTCTTCAGAGTGTGCAATAGATCATGACAGCAACCTTTTCATCAGGTGTAGTGTTAGATTAATTCTTTTATATTATTTTTCTAAACGCTTCTTCATTTCGATGATGTTTCTGTTTAGTTTTGCCTCCACGATAGTGCTTCAACCTTGGGGATCCTCCTTCAGGTCGTTTGCTGTGCATTCTGTGTACCAGCTGTTGCT
>NC_089776.1:30783015-30833015 GCF_040412425.1 Macrobrachium rosenbergii | reverse complement strand
AAAAAAAAGAACGCATGGGTTTAATTTATAAATTGAGAATGACAAAAGTCTCCCCGAAAATAGTAAAGATATAAGAATAAATGATTGGGCCAAGGCCTTGTCCGATAAGGATGAACTCCAGATCAGCGCATGTAAAAGACTTACGGATGTAAAACAGCAACTCCGTTCTCTGACTCCCCGGACCTTGTCATTTCCTTACAACCATAAGCACTCAATATGCTTATAAACAACAACCATCTAACATTAAACTGAAGACTGTATGGAAAAGGCAGTGATCTACCTTATTTCCCAACATTTGTACCGAAATATATTTTATAATAAATACACCTTGAAAAAAGGTGAACCTCTTGGGTAGGTAGGTAGGTAGCCTACCTGTGTTTACCCACAACCTGTCATGGTTTATCACCATTAATCACTTATTACCGTATTGTATCATTTGATTTATTTCACTTATTATTTGATAAATTTGCCTTTTTAATTCATAGTGTTTCCTCAACCTGAATTAAACCATGTATTACATCACTCGTATTGTGTAGACTGGGGTCTTTCAGTATCTTATTTTTAAGAAAATTATTCTAAAAGTTATCCTTAATCTTCTGTTTTATTATGATCACTTATTTCTTAATTTGCTTTATCAAAGAAACTGTGTATGTGTGCGTGTGTGTGTGTGTGTGTGTGTGTGTGTAAAATACCCTCTGACATCTTTGGTACATTTGGCAATTCTCAATGATGACGTGTCCATAGCAAACTCATTTTAAGAACATTACTTAAAAGTAATTAATCACTTTCTGTTTTATGGGAATTCATTATTTTTCATTTCATTTCATATCAGCATGTGAGTTTTACTTGTGTGTGTGTGTGTGTGTGTATGTGTGTTTACAGTTACATACGGCGTTTCATCAATGTTGATGTAACATTTTTATTTAGTTGACTCTAATATACAGTAATTGTCCCACATATCATAACAGGATACAAGAGAATATTCTATCACTGTTGATATTTCGTCTCGGATATAATGTTCACATTTAAAGGAAAATAATAATAAAAAAATATATTTATACGCTAATGTGAAATTCGCCATGAATTTTGTCATAGATATTGGCAACATGTTAAGCTATTGATAACTCGCTCCCCTTCCCTCAACCAGTGTGTGCGTATGTGTATTTAACTATACAACCACGCTAGGGGATATCAAATGTGTATAAATGGACTCAGTAAGTAAAATAACAGTTTCGTTACCATTACCTTTCTCTTAAACAAAGCAGTATTAGCCTATTTGACTTACGCAAATGGCTACTGTAAGTGTAACACCCTGCCTAGGCTAACAGTTCACACATACACATTTTGTACATCGTGTATGGTAGTACAACACTGTAACAACCGATAAGAAAGTTGTTATATAAAATACATATATATATATATATATATATATATAAAAGTGAATGTTTGTCTGTTTGTATGCATGTATATATATACATGTGTGTGTGTAAGTTTATGCCATAAGCAATAACGTCGAAGGCAGTGGGGCAGAAACTAACGTCATTGGATCAGATGACTGTGATTCTTCTCTTGAAGATGAATTCATCCGATTTCATTTCAAGTCCCACAGGATGATGGCTTTGTGTGTGGCTAAAAGAAAAAAGAAACGCTAAAGTTAAAAATGATTGTATTCTGAATCAAAAACAGGAGAATATGTTTCGAAAGTGAATAAAGAGAGAGAGAGAGAGAGAGAGAGAGAGAGAGAGAGAGAGAGAGAGAGAGAGAGAGAGAGATTCAAACAGACGTGTTGTTTGTTGAAAAAGAAAGACTTACAATGAGAATTCAAGACAAGAAACCAATTATTTTTTTTTTACTTAAGAGAAAAATAGCTGCTTAACAAATAGTTACGTTTTTTAAGATTTTGCGCGATAGAATAAAGCATGATCTGAAACTAAATCAAAATAACATAATGGAAACTATATTTTCAGTTCACAGAAAACGAAACAAGATTCAGTTGAACATCATCCATTTAGACAAAACATTCACTAGGAACTTTTCAACGGGGTTCGAGTACACACAAATCTCCTTGAAAAGAGAAACAAGATGACACAACAAACCCGTAATCTAAATTCGAAAAGAAAGATTTTCTCAAGGCCTGGAATTTAAATCTTCCCCTCTGGTGCTACAATGCGGCGACCGGGTAAAGAAAGCGGTGAAAGACTATGAAGGGTGGAGTGGCATACGCATGCTTTTTGAATTTAAATAAATATTTTCCATGAAACAATTGTGAGCGGAGGACTGTAGACACGAATCCACACGTATGAACACTCACATACACATACATATAAATATATATATATATATATATATATATATATATATATATATATATATATATATATATATATATATATATATATATATATATATATGTGTGTGTGTGTGTGTGTGTGTGTGTGTGTGTGTGTATGTATTTAAAGGTTGTGGGGCTTCTTCCCCGTGTTTAATGATGAGTTACGCGAGTAGTAGGGAACTATTAAATCCTAGTAGGATTTGCATGCCTAATAGGCTGCGGAATTTCAGACAGAAAATATTGAGTTTATTTTATTATAGTGGTAATTAAGTTATTCCTAATGCATTAGTTTCAGGGATATTTTCATCACTGCGTATTGTATATATATACATACACACACATACACATATATATACATATATATATATATATATATATATATATATATATATATATATATATATATATATATATATATATATTCATGAAAAAATAATGTGTGAGGGATAAATTAATTAGCATTGCAATAAAATGATATATAGTCAATATTTTATGTCCGAAATTCCGCAGATCCCTGTAGGACAGGGGTTCCCACCCTTTTTGTTCTTCTCTACCCCTTGGGCATTTTTATAGAATATTGGAAATGCAACACATTGCAGGGAAGAACGTAAGGATGTGTATTTTTCATACCATTCAGTATCTGACTGTCCTTTTATTACTGAGAAATCTTCGGTTTTGGACAGAGATAGTCACCGTGGTGTTTAGACGAAAAAGGCAGATCCCTATATCTCTGACCTATTCGGACCCTATGGGTTTGATCCCATTCCGTGGCGGAGGCGTATTAGCCACAGACGTCATCTTCCAAGACACTCCTCGTAATTGGGCTCTCGACGCCATAAGGACAGACAGCTCATTAGGCTGGTAGATATGAAGGTCCCTCTATTAATATGATGTCAGGTGTGTACACGACAGTTTCCCCCCTTCTCCAGCCTAAATGCGCTCGCGAATGAAAACCGCCCATAATTGAGATTTGTAGCACGGCTAAAAAAAATGCATGTAGAGTTTTACTTAGACGAAGATATTTTAGATATCCAATGATGGTAAAATGGAAGTAATATAAAGCATGAAATATCAGCCACCGAATCACATCTTTTTTTTTTATCAAAAGATGTTCAGTATATTTCCTCTCGATGAGAAATTGAGAATGGACAGATAAGACCATTTGGCCGTATTTCCTAAATCCATTTCATCTGCAATGTCTGTGTGGAAGTCGGTATTTAATCAGTCCCAATGACTTAATGTCATTCTGAAGGGGCTTTAAAGGTCCGCGGACAACAAATACTAAGTATATAACAGACAAGAAAAAAAAATTGTGGTATCAATTAGTTTGTGTCTAGGATTAAATAATTTGTTACGTAAAGCTCTAGCAATAGTTCATTTATAATTCCTGTGAAAGTCGAGTGCATTTCCTCATTATTATTATTATTATTATTATTATTATTATTATTATTATTATTATTATTATTATTATTATTATTATTATTATTATTATTATTATTATTATTATTATTATCATCATCATTCTAGTTATAGAAGTCTTATCAGAACTTCATGAAATTTAGAAAGAAGTTACCAAAGGGTCCCATGATTAACTGATCCAAACGATCACGACATTCACATATTTCAAGCCACAAAAGATTGAAAAGACTGCCAAAAATCGTAAATATAACAATTATCAATCGCCATTTCCTACGTTTTCATAGAAACGCTAGAATCGGAAGACTCGCCGAACCAACGAAAATATCTAAAACGGTTCTCGAACCAAAGCTCAAAATTTGTCAACAGTGACATAGGCACCAAGTGAGTATGGTTCATTTTCCACGGGAATTCCATTTGGTGTTTTAGTGGAAAGGCGACCCTGATATGAATGTCAATTCCATCAATTTTATTTGAATAATATTTAAACATCAAATAAGTAAATCTGTTGATGTGTTAAATGTCCAACTTCGTAAAAATTAATATATTGACATATATCTAACGGAAAGAAAACAAAATCTGGAAAAACATTTGCAAAATACGGAGTAAAAAAAAAAACATGTTGGCTGACGAAGTACAGGTACTCGGAAAAATGAAGACAGGGGGAAAAAACAAAGTATTTTTGTGGAAGATAGAAATCCACAACATAGAAGACCAAACAAAATAAAATGTTCTCTGCGAGGTCAGACATTTGCAAGGGTAGAACCTTTTATGGCAGAAACCAGTTTTGGAATCCAGGTGGAAGAAAAACAAGTAAATTCTGCAACATCATGTCGTTGGACTTTTTTTTTTCTTTATCTAAATTCACATTTTCTCTGTCAATTGAAAATCTGTTTAATTAAGAATATGACTCGAGAGGCTAACGTTAACGGAAAAAAATAATCATGAGACTTTTTTTATATTCAGATTTCCCATCATACACACACAGACACACATTATATATATATATATATATATATATATTATATAATTATATATATATATATATATATATATATATTATATATATATATTATATATATTATATATATATATATATATATATATATATATATATATATATATATATATATATATATATATATATATATATATATATATATATATATATATATATATATATATATATATGCAGTATATATATGTATACGTGTGTGTTTGTATGTATAGTGAACAACAGCTGAATATGATTTTGGTTGTTCTTCATTATTAAGTATATATATTTTTTTCTGAGTCCTGATATAGTCAGTAACAAAACAGGGGTGATTCTTGATTTTTCGTATTTCTTGACAGATTCTATGACACCTGTTATAATTTTTCTGTTAACAGCTGTTTCTATAATATTACTGAGCAATTACAAAGTATGAAATGATATTTTTTTGAAAATTTTATTTTTCAAACGTGAACACATTTTCACTTAAAACTCTGCTCTCCCGCATTCCCCAGCATTACAAAGCTGCTGCTTTGTGATCTCATCCGCTGCAAAGGAAGAATAGGTAAGACTGAGGCATTTGAAAGGAATGGTCGTAAGTTTTCTGATTCTGTCACCAAAATGCTAAATGTTCATTGTCAAATCTCAGTTAGCTATGGCGACCACCTTTGTCATCTCTATAAACATCCTTTGTGGAACGAGATCATCGTCGGAGTACCTGCCTCAGTGACTATCTTACTTCTCCATTTTTCTCCCTGTTTATTCCTAAGATCCAACTTTACCTTCCTGGCCTGGCTTTTCCTGGATCTCAGAACCCTTCTTAAAGGGGCACTTCGTCTACAGCTTTTTCCGCAGTTAAGCTCAACCATCTTCCTCGATACCTTCCCTTTCTTATTTTTACAGGACTGGACTAGAAAAAGGTGAGAGAGTGAGTAACCGTTCTCGCAACATCTAATGTTGAAAATAACAGGTCCAAACACAAGAGGAAAACGGGGTAGAAAATAATCAGAGCCGGTGGAAGTGATGAAATGCCTAGGGAGGCCATCCTTTTGCAGACGTTAATGAGTAAAAATAGTAGAGACTGCGTGGGATTTGTGAATGGAACTACATGAAAGGGATGCGTATCTAGTCCCTGAGAATCGGCTGAAAAATGAGAGCTGAATGTGAACTGTGTTTTGCAGTAGTAGAGAAGCCATTAATTATGGACAAGAAGAGTAAGTTTGAAACTGCGTTTGACTTGAAGGTTTTGATTGAGGAAACGTGTTTCCTCATGGGAAATGAAAATAGGAAATAAGTTTTATAGCAGGCGGAGAAAGGAATAGCTTAGAATGACAGGTGTGTTAGACTCCAAGATTGGGGAATGGAGGTTACGACATAGAATTGCAATGGAATAGAGACGTTGCAACATGTAAAAGAAAACTTATCTGAATTTCAGTCCATGAGGCATCATTAAGGAATATGGGATATTTCTAACTCACATACCGGTTCTGAAACTAAATCTTGTCTTACCCAGTTGGTAAAGAGCATTTGTATTAAGACGGTTTTTAAATCACTCCAGATGCCCTTTATGTGAAATTAATAAATAAAGAGAGATGGGGAATGAAGTTACATTCAGACACAGAAATCACCCTGCCTAAGAGGAAAAAAATATTTCAGTTGTGGTTACAAGGTTTAGAGTTGGCAAAAGCTAAGCAATTATTTGATGTTTCGGCGTAAACATTTGCTCATCACAACATTTGACATACTGCGCCGAGGACTGGAAACACTTACTGTATTCTGAATGCTAAAAATCTTTCAGTGGGAAACAAAATGGGGTAAAATTTTCATCATTTTGTATTCATATCAGTAGCATTGGGCATTTAAGCCATTCATGAAAACGGAGATAAAATAAGCTCTAATTACCTTCCGGGTCGCATTCACGTAGACCAGATAGTTACATTGAACAATACTCTGACGGCCGGCTATGCGAGAGCTTCTTTTTAGTTCAACCTTTGCCTGAACTGGTGTTTTTCATCGTTAAGGAAATAAATTAAAAAGGGGGAAGAATTTTATAAAGGTTAATGATCCTCTGCTGAGGTTACTGAAGTATGCTCATATAGTTGGCGGTCGTATTTTCACTGCGATATATTTATTATTTGCCCGCAAAAGTATATCACAGTGATATAAAAGCGTAAATGTATAATCTCTCGACCCTCATCCTTGTAAGTTTTTCTTTTTCTTAGTAGTAATCCTACAATCTGCACCTAGGATCCCCATCTCAGCAATAATCCCGAGCACCCATGCATACAAATGGTTCGTTTCTTGTGGAATTTGAACATTCCATGAACCGCAAAGTTCTGGGAAGAAGAGGCGGTAACCGAATTCAACACTGGAAACTTTCAATTGAATCGAAAACTTATCCGTCGAATTGTATGTGTAGAACTCGATGTCCCAATATTGGGAAGTTCAAAACTATTTTTCCGACAAGGCTGACAGACGGTATCATCGTCCGAAACGAGATGTTCTGTGTTGAACCTCTCGATTGAAAAAGTTTTTTCTATAAATTGTCATCATGTCAGCAAAACCAGTCTTTCCCCTTTTTCAGACCATTAGGTTTTTTTATTCTATTTAAAAAAGTTTTAACAAATATTTGCTGGTTCTATGCATTAGTTGTAACTACAGGATACGCGGATGCCAGCTCTATTGATACTTTCCATCCATTTCCAAAATTTAGTATTTTCGTGATTGTGGCGATTTTCCATTGGACAGGATTTTTAGCCGTTAATCAAAGCCAATTTGCGACGACCAGACACGGTACATAAAAATGACCAGTTGGGAAAAAGTTACATCAGTAATTCTTGTTCGCAGTCCTTCCATTTTCGGTTTCAGCTTTTATTTATTATTTCATTTTTCATCTGGTTCGTTTAATTTCATTTAAATTTTCAGTTTTTTTTTTATTTGTTTTACTTTCTCTTATTTTAGCTCTTCGCCATTAAATGTTTTTCGTTTGTAATACAAACTAAAGTTCATGCTTTATAGGCTTTTACATTTAGATATAAGCAAATAGATGAACCACTTTTAATTTAGTTCAGTGCACTAATTACTAACCCAATATTGGCCAGTTATTGTAATTTACCAGAAAGAAATGTGAATTGGAATTTCTGGTTAAATGACATAATGTATAGTACACTCCTTATGTGAGTTTTCTTAGCAAATACAGTTTTCGAAATTTAGCATCCTTACATGATAAAAATGACAAAACTGTCGATAAAAATGATACTTCATTATTTACAAAGTTCACGTTCTCAAAATAAAATATGTGCATATGTTTTGGTTCGATATGTATTTTCTTCATCGAGTTACTCAAGGCGAACCTGAAATAACTCCAGCAATAAATCGTTTCCTCCGGCCCAGCCCCGCTTGGAAATTATATTTTAAACGTATTCCTGAATTAAAGATATGCTTCGTTTGCTCCTGTCCTCGCGCCACCGAGAACGAAGGCAAAATGCAAAGAGAAGGTTTTAAAGAAAAGATGTCGCATCTCTACGACACTACCTCCTTGAAGGAAAAAGGTTAAAGATTCTTGCGTGCAGAGATTAGATAAATAAACATATAGATAACCTTGGAAATGAAAAAAAGGAAAAATTAAGTGGACATAGAGGAAAAAGACAGAAATTTGAGCTAACGTGTTAAGAAGATATTAAAAAAATAAATACACTAAGTTACGCCTCATGGCATTTTGGGCCAGTAGTAAGATCTATTATTTAACTTACAGTAGCATGTACGAAACTACGTCCCTCCTAATAAATAGGACACAGTGAGTTAAATAATGGAAGTGTGACTTTTAAATGATGAATGTTTTATTTTAAGTAACCTTTTACTTGCTCCAATCTGTATTTTTTCTGTAAAAGAGAACTATTGTGCCGGCTTTGTCTGTCCGTTCGCCCTCAGATCTTAAAAACTACCGAGGCTAGAGGGCTGCAAATTGGTAAGTTGATCATCCACCCTCCAATCATCAGACATACCTAATTACAGCCCTCTAGCCTCAGTAATTTTTATTTTATTTAAGGTTAAAGTTAGCCATAATCGTGCATCTGGCAGCGATATAGGACAGGCCACTGCCGGGCCGTAGTTGAAGATTTATGTGCCGCGGCTCATACAGCATTATACCGAGACCACCGATTGATAGATCTATTTTCGGTGGCCTTGATTAGACGCTGTACAGAAAACTCGATTTCGGAGCATTTTTTTTTTTTTTTTTTTTTTTTTTTTTAAAGCCAGCTCCTCATGGTTCTCTCTTCGTAAATTGTTATTTAATTCTACATATTTCTCTGTCCAACTTCTCTAAAAATGCCCAAAAATACCTTGGGATTTTTTTTAACTCAATCTCTCGAGGTGGATAGCAACAAGTCTTACTCTGAGTGTAGCATGATAAAAACGAGAGAGAGAGAGAGAGAGAGAGAGAGAGAGAGAGAGAGAATCATTACATTTCTACGACTTGCTGAAACTCGCGACTCAGGAATCAACCTAAGAATTTATGTTTAATCGTGATAAAAACAATTTTACACAAGAATTTGTCAAACAGCTGGTATAACGGACTTATATATTAGGATAATTATAATCTTGCGTCTGAAATTTAGAGTTGGTCTTCTCTGTAACATGCAATATTCTATTTTGAATCCCTGACATAATAAAGTGTAATTTCCCTAAATAAAATGTTGGATAAAACCTGTCTTTGTCATTTTTAAGAGTCAGTGAACAGAAATAAAAAAAATATACTCAAACATTATTAGCATACACAGGTAACTGCAAAAACGTTATCGCTAGGTTTTATGAACTATTGCTGCATAATGAATCATTATTTTCGAAGCGATGCAAGCGTGACACACACACACTCACAAAACAAGGTGAAAATCTTATTGAATAAGCATCATTTAAGAAGAAACACGATTATGTCTCCCTGCAGTAAGATTCAATGGTGTCTAGTGACTTGAAACTTGCACGGTTGGCTGACGTATGAGACATTATCGAAAAGGGGGAGACGGGTAATGTGTGCCATACGTTTTATAGAAATAAAACTCCTATCCGAGGGTTACATGCTGTCAGCGTTTGTAGATGAGGAAGGTCGTGATTGGTAAGCAGCCGGGATTTCAGTTTGGATTAATTTCAGTCCGACGAAAAACATGAAGCTTCCAAAAGCGACAAAACATAAAACGGTTATTGCATGAGACAAGCGACATTCCTTCGACTGCCGAATGCTGTACGACAGTTACAGGTCTCTGGGACCAAGCAGAGGATTTTCTGTATATCAGGTTATAGATAATTCAGGTTTACTTCATCTAATAATTTTCTATCCTCATTACCCGCCGAGCAAACATGCCTTTTTAGAAAACAGGAAAAGAATGGTTTAGGATAAGCCAGTTATATGCTGCTATTAACTTTCGTCAGCACTCGCAGAAACGCACATAAACTCACACACATAGACAGACACAGATACACACACACACACACACACACACACACACACACACACACACACACACACATATATATATATATATATATATATATATATATATATATATATATATGTATGTATGTATGTATATATATATATATATATATATATATATATATATATATATATATATGTGTGTGTGTGTGTGTGTGTATATGTATATGTATATGTATATGTGTGTGTGTGAATGCTCAATGATAGGAATTGGGCTTGTGCTTGAAAGGTCCGTAGCTTGATCCTTAGCCTGTCCTTAGCAGCCATTCTACCTATGAATAGATACAACAGTCAGCTGAGTATCAAGGTTAAAAGCAAGGACTGGTAGTCATTTTCTTAGTATGTTTGTTTTTACATTTGCCATACATAATACTGTCTTTCGTTACAGCCCCATCATAAAAAAATCCATCCTTTGCGTGTCCTATGAACAATAATCTACTCTCTCTTTTAGTTGCTGAAGTTAATAATTTCATTTTCTAAACAATACCGCGGCCCTATTTCAATAGGAAAGGAGGCTAGTCATCACCGAGAATTCTTTAAAGTCCTGCTAAGAATTTTTCTATCTATTTTCTCATAGATTAAGTAAGACGCATATTGTTTGTATTCTCATATCGGTGTCTGTGAATAACAATCATTTCAGTGTAAAACCAACTGTGGGAAAAATGAGGAAGCCACGCCAGAACGAACAATATGAAGATCTGGTAATTATCTTCCAAATTATGAGAAAAATCAAGATAATATTTACAGAGAAAGTTCCTTCAAGTCGACAAAGAGCAGAAAAATAATGGGAGGATTAATGAATTCAGCATGTGAAGACTTATAATGAGATGGCATTATAGAGGCATCTGAATATTTTTGAGGATGTCTAGAGACAAACAAGTTATCATTAAGAGGATACACTGGAATAGCGTGAATGGGGTATTCCGTGGAAAAGATTGATCACGCAAATCCAAAACAAGACTTCCATTTACTTTGAATCAATGAAGTACAGGGTAGAAACATGGATATTTCTTCCTTGATTCTGAAACACCGACTTCAACGTAAGTTTGACAGTGGTTTATAAGATTCTCTTGAATTTTTGTATGCCATTGTCAGTTAAGAAAGGAGATATTCATTATTGAAATCTAAAATAATGTCAGAGAATGGGGTAAAAAAAATGGGGATATATGAAATGTTTTAAAAAAAGGGGGGTATATGAAATGGATTGGTGAGAATGACTGGAGGAAGAATGTCTGCAGCTCAGCTGCTGCAGAGCGCTGGAAATAGAGAGGAGTGGCGAGCCATGATTGCCGACGTCCTTGGCGATATGGCACCTGGATGATGATGATGATGATGATGATGATGTTGAAATGTTTTAGTAGCTATGGGGAAAATGTCTGCTACGGTCCAACATGCGTCGCCCTCCCGAATCATACTTTTTCCCCCGGTATATAATTACTCTTGAAGTCCTCCCCCAGACAGACAATAAGTGCATGAAAGACCTCCCGCCCGCGCTGCTCCGTTTGAGAGCCAAGGTGCGAAAAATGATAAAATTCGCTCTTGTGAGGTCCACAGAGACTTGTCTTTCCGGCATCAGCTTCATATTATCGTTGGATAACGACAGAAGAACCGTCGGAAAAATGAGACATCAGGGAATAAGAGACGCATCACAGTTTTGGTGTGATAATTGCAAGGAGTCCTCAGAGCTTCACTCGTGCTTTGCATTGGTGCTTTTTATTTAAACGGGAATAAAACAGTCTTGTCAAAGCGAGCGCACTCATAGTGAGTTGTCGCATTTCACTTTATTGCAACTATAACGTTTGTCGTTTTAATATTAGAAGTCATGATAAAATAATCGTACACGCACGCGCACTTACACACACAGACATATTATATATATATATATTATATATATATATATATATATATATATATATATATATATATATATATATATATATATATATATATATATATATATATATATATATATATATATATATATAAGAACGCATGGTGGCAATCAACAGCTTGAGTAAAACCAAAAGAAACTTGAAGGAGACATCTCAGGTGTTGCATGGTTTTATTGCTAACGTTTCAAGGCCTGATCTCATTATCAAAGTTGTGAAAATATACATATACATTAAAGCATTGCAAAAAACTCGGACTAAAAATGATATACAAAAAACAGTGATAAAATATTCTGTATACAATGCCAGGAGAAAGGTATTGTCATCCAAACGTAAGGAAAGTAGACGAGTGTCACGAAGAAAGGGATAAAATCCCTATTTACTTTATTATAATCGATTAATTAAATTAGATTAAATATTCATTTTTAAGTTCATAATACAATTTGACTCTAAAATTATAAAATTAAGATTTTAATTCAAGAAACAAGAGGGGTGGAGGCAATTTGGCTGTTCAGCTTCGGAGCTTCCTGTTTTATTCGAAGAGATTCGAGGATTGCCGGCTGCTGCGACAGAATTTTTAAAATGATTATTAAATATTCACTTTGCACTTCTTCACATGCTCATGAATATTATAAAATTTTGGATTAGATAACTGGATCCCAGTCTATCCTTATATTTAAAAGTGCACCTATTGTAAGAAGACTAGTGGGAATGACATTAATATATATATATATATATATATATATATATATATATATATATATATATATATATATATATATATATATATATATATATATATATATATATATATATATATATATATATATATATTTATACATGTGTGTATATCTATATGTGTGTGTGTTATCTGTGTGTCTGTCTTACATAAACCTGGAATTATAGGCATTAGGAACTTTATTCTTAATTTCATTTACAGGTGATTAAACGGCTGATATCAAAGAGCTGTTATTGGCCGTGCTTTCAGGGACGTGATTATTTTGCTTGCATATAGAATGGAATGCTATTCAGATAATGCAGCCTTTGTTACTCGATCCTTTACGATGTGGAATACAATTGAAGTTTGTCTTGCACGAGATCGGTAACAGAATGATGAGTTACGTAGTCTGTGAAAAAGATGCTGATTCCAGTGAATGTACGCAATAGTTGTTGTTTTTAGGATAAAGAATGACCACAAGTAGTATAAACCTTTCGTAGAGAAGAAGGGATTTAACAGCAATAAATAAACAACTTTTCAAGCAATTTTCTCAGCATAACTGTTTCGTGTATAGTCCTCTTCCTAACTGCTTTAACCCGTGTCTCGACAAATCTCCGAATTTATTTTTACAAATATTAGTTCCATAAAATTTGGCAAGTTTAATCGTTTCTTTGATATTTGTTTTCCGGAAATGGTAGATTACTTTAGGCTACACCCATCGGTTTCTTATAGGCCTATTGCTAATAAGAGCAAGTATAAGGTACCTCCCTGCGAAATGAGAGAGAGAGAGAGAGAGAGAGAGAGAGAGATAATATATCAGTTGAAGCTGGAGCTTTATATTCAAATTAGATAAGTATTTTTAAGCGGTATACAGTGAATAATATGTCAGTACTGAAGCTGAGAGAGAGTTTATGAAGAGATGATAGCTCCCAGTGTATTTGTTTTAACATGGCTTACTGGGCTACTGCTAGGAAAGTATGTTTGTTAACCATAGAACCAGCTTCTGGTGAACTGAGTCTTTGCCTATTTGTGACGTCACAAGCAAAAACTTTTATTACGGTGAATGTTTTTTTTTTTTTATCCTTTAGGTTGCTGATGGCTAATGTTGGGAATTATATATCACTGATTACATATTGCTTGAGCACAAAAGGACAAGCCTAAATTATGTATATGATTTAAAACTAAAGCTATTTCTCCCTCGTTCGTACCCGGTTTTCCAAATGAGGTTTTAGCCATTTTTTTTTTTTCAGAAAGCCTTATTTACGTGTTTGGTTCGTATGTTCCAAATAAAAACTTGACTTATGTGTGTGTTTCGGGAGAATAATTCCACATTGATGAGCACAGCTTTCCGGGAAACAACTTCAAATTATTTTTGGCTGATTATATAACTATCAAAATAACTAATCACTTCAAAGCACCAACAAAGGCAATTTGTTCATGTCGTTTCGCGTAACAATATATATAGGTTTTGATGCCTAATGATTCAGTCTTTTTTAATCGTTGTTAGGGTGTTGTTCTCATGTGACGAAACAACCTGCCTCCAAGACTTTCTCTTTCCAATAATGGTAATTTTGACTCACATCTTCACCGGAACATATGCTGCCTGGCCATTAGCGGATCCAGAAAAAATCGTTTTGGGGAGGCACCAATTTTCATATTATACACACACACACACACATATATATATATATATATATATATATATATATATATATATATATATATATATATATATATATATATATATAATTTCTATAACAGATTTATTATTTTTTTCATTTTTATATTTCTCATTTATGTTATTGTTATCTAAATCTTCAATATTAATATTTTGTCATTATTTTTCATGAGGGGGTACGTGCCCAGGTGCCTCCCCCCCGCCCTGGATCCGCTAGTATGCCTGGCCACTTGCTGTAAGGCCCTTGCAGTTTGAGAATTTCCTCTATTGTTGATGTGTTCCCTATCGGTATTTTAAACGACTATTTTCGTGTGAGTTCCTCTGCTCAATGATGATCTCGCAGCTCAAGGATGAATATTGGCAACAATAAGTTTTTTTTATAATAAATATGAGTAACATCTACTGAATTACTTAGTAGCATATTTGGACTTTACAGTAGAAAAAATATTTTCGCAAACTCAAGAGATATAACATGAATAATTCCATAGTTTTATGACATTCAGTCTTGATTTGCAGTCAGAAGAAGTGACATTATGAAGTTCATTTGCAATCAAGAAAGAAAAAATCCGGAAGCGTAATTATGGATATTAACTCCTGAGACCAAAAAGATCGCAAACGTGCCAACATTTAATTTTCTCTCCAAAAGCTATTTGAGCAACTTCCTGAATGATGATATTGAAGGAGAGAGAGAGAGAGAGAGAGAGAGAGAGAGAGAGAGAGAGAGAGAGAGAGAGAGAGAGGGGTTTGGGGAGCATACTCCGGTTTAGGTTACGTCCAAGTGAAACTAATAATGATATTGAAGGGGAGAGAGAGAGAGAGAGAGAGAGAGAGATGGGTCCAGGGGGTTGGGAGCATACTTCGGTTTAGGTTACGTCCAAGTGAAACTAATAATGATATTGAAGGGGAGAGAGAGAGAGAGAGAGAGAGAGAGAGAGAGAGAGAGAGAGAGAGAGAGAGAGAGAGAGAGAGGATGGGGCTAGGAGGTTGGGACCATACTCAGGTTTAGGTTATGTGCAAGTGAAATTAATAAGTTCTTAATCGTCACATATATAAAATTTTCATATCAGTTTCTGATATCTAAAAATACTGAACATTATCATGAAAGTATTGCCGTCGTTATCTGGCTCGTAAAACGTTTTTCCCTTGCCTTTTCTCTATAGTACTTTCATCAACATCAAAGCCACGAAAAATATAAAATCTGGGGAAAGCAAAACTGTTTTTGAGTATCAAAAACCGTTTTTAGTATCCTAGGATATAAAAAATGACCGATAAAAATTCAGTATATTCTTGCCGAATTAGTTATGTCAGGTTTAGATGCAGTTGATTTACATAAAATAAAGAGGACCCAGTTTAAAAGAATACTCCTCTCCTGATGAAGGCTTTATTAAAAATGAAGTGAATGTTGGGTAGACGTTTAGAACAACGACAGTATGGCATAAAAATGCAAATCACTCTGACGAAGTTAGGTGAAAATTGTATTAGCCTTGTAGCAGAAGAAAAATGTGAGAAAAAGATAATGAGAGAGGAAATTTGATAAACAGGGTAAAAAGCAAGTTTTATTTGGACCGCTTACAAAATAGGGGACAAAAAGACTGACAGATTTTCCACAAGGTCATTAGGATTTTCCAAGACTCTTAAAATGAATAATTGTGATCCTCACAACTGCAAAATAAGAGAAATAGTTTACTTTTAATTCAAGGAGCAATGGCGATCATTGGGACTTTTCAACCACTCAGCAACTATTCGAGGGGTGGGGCAATGCTTCTTCCTTTTTTTTTATTTACTGTGAATATTAGTAACATTTATTTAACATAACGTGGTTATAAAGCTTCATTTTCAAGTGAAATTCAGTGACTAAAGACACAATTCTTTTTACAGTAAGTCTGAGTAACTCTAATGAGAGAAGAGCTCTGAAATCATTGGTTTATACGCATTCAGGTATTTCAATAGTCAGACAATTTTAAGCGTTGAAGTTTATTGTGCAAACTCCAGAGTGATCGAAAAATATTGTATCTTATTTGCTTACACAGCAGCTACAGTGTGGGAGTTCTAGATGAGCAAAGTGATAGCAGCGAAAGAAAACTAAGAATTTCAAATGAAGAGACGAATTAACCAGTGCAGCTCACAACGCATTCTTAAATCCACCTCTCTCTCTCTCTCTCTTTCTCTCTCTCTCTCTCTCTCTCTCTCTCTCTCTCTCTCTCTCTCTCTCTCTCTCTCTCCAAGGGCAAAGTTGTCGGCAGTTTCTCAGTTATTTTGTACTAGGTCATCTGCATATGCATATCGAGGATAACTCGCTTGTTGCAGAGTAGTGGTGAGCCAAGGATATTGAGGGTACGAAGTTTATTCTTTTGAAATTTTCCGCCTTTCCATTAAATTCATATAAAGACATACTGTTTTTATATTGAATATTTCTATTCAGTTTAGGTATGTATGTAAGTGACCGGTTAGGAGTAAAATCTACTGAAGGAATTTACTTGAAGTTTTATGTTTCATGACTATAATAACATGTGATTGAAAGCCTGCCTTATGAAAAAATAAAAATGCACCACATCTAAAACAACAAAAGTGTTATCATCAGGGTTTTTTCGAATGGTAGCATATTTAAATCCAAGCAATAGAAAAGGCTGGAAGAAATATCTTATTTAAAAGTGGACTTATGGAGACTGCAATTAATTTATTCTGGAAGAAAGAGAACAGTCACCAACTTTGAAGGCTTACAAGAAAGAATAATAAGTATGATGTGATTTTGTCATTGTTGGTCTGAACTATTATGAGGAAGGTCTAAGCTTAGAAAAAACATGGCCAATACGGTTAGGTGAGATTATCATCACCCAGGTGCCATATCCCCAAGGACGTCGGCAATCACGGCTCTCTACAGCATCTGAACTGCAGACATTCTTCCTCCAGTCATTCTCACCAATCCATCCATATATTTTTGTCTAGGCCTTCCTCTCGGCCTCCTTCCATTGATGAAATAGGCCTTACTTAAAATTTTAATGGGTTTTCTTGTACATGAGATATTCGGATCATATCATTAAGTGGAGTCAGTTGTCGTCGCCTTTCAGAAGCTCAATTCCATACAAAAGGAAAATCCTGTTATCCACCATCATCAACGATCTTGCCATATGGCTCACCTCTGCGTAATTTGTAATAGGCCTAGTTCATCTCATTGTCGCAACAATGTGAGGCAAAGCAGTCAATATATTGACCTTCATTCGTCATAGACCATTGTGCTTCTGTTTAAAATCGTTCTGTTTAAGTGTTGCTCTCCAGCTATCCCGGATATTCGTCCATCAGCCACGTGCCTTTCCTTACTACGTTTTCCAGAATACATTGAATGCATTCATCTGTATTCTGCTAATCCCTTGAGCAACTCTATTCATTGTGTTGTTTTTTTTTTCTAAATATATAACAATAATTCTTATTGTTCACCGTCACAACTTATCAGTAATCACAGAAGATCCACGCATTCATGGAAACATCATTCATCGTAATGTTCAAAAAGATATTCATTCAAGAGGACCCTTTGTCTCGAAGATAATAATCTATACGCATTTCACAGACGTGCAATTTTTCATAAAGGAAACCGTGAATCACGATGCCCTGAAGAAGAAACTCCCAAAACGTGATTTCTGGCGGTAAACGTTTTGTAACTGAGTTAAGTAGAATTACAACTGAAGAAACGGCACGTGTCAATTTATCAAAGTTGTTTTGTCAACCTCGCGCCTCCGAAGAAATATTACTTGAGAAAGTTTCAAACACGCATAGGAGACACCTTCTCAATCTCCATGGCGATTTTATAGTGAATAAAGTTCTACTGGTTTGTAAAAACGCTTGTATTACGTTTCTAGTCATCAATCAAGAAACTTTGACAATATTTAAATCAGGTACATTCATCGTCCCTCATGTTTCTAAAATATGAATAAATAATGTGCAGAAGGAAACAAAACATGGCAAGGATCTAAGATGTACAAAACAATCGAGAACGATTATTGCTGATAGCTTGAATATTACAGAAATAAGGGAAACGATAATTCTATGGTTGAAAACAAAACACAAAGTGATAACACAAAGGATAAACTTTGTTTGATAATTTCGGGAATGGTTGAAGCGTTTTAGTTCTAAAACATCGAGGACTTATTCCTTCGACTACTAACAAAAATTCTGATGATTTCCAAATGGCGATCTCAGATGCCTTTATGGCGAGGGCGCCGCGGATGATGAAATGCAAGGGAATTTTTTATGTAGTCTCTAAGCCCCTCCAGACGATTGGGCGTTCCATCACTGCCGACCACCCTTTGGATCTTGACTGAGGCAAAAAGGGGAGAAGTTTTTTGAGCAGGAGGAGTCATTTATAAGAGGAATATGAGAACGTGACGACCGCGCTCCATTCATTTCTCTAAAAAGTCCAGAAATATCATGGAAGTCTACGCCTGCTTATTTTGGTCCCGTTGCTAGGTAACCAGTTGGTTCTTAGCCACGTGAAATAAATCTAATCCTTCGGGCCAGCCCTAGGAGAGCTGTTAACCAGCTCAGTGGTCTGGTTAAACTAAGATTACTTAACTTATTTTGAGATGGTGGCTCTGTACTGTAATATCGAAAACAAGTTCCTTTCTCTTGGGGTTGGGTTGCCAACAATTTTAAAGGTGAAGGACAACTGAACTGCTTTCTGGTTAATTATGTGAGCACCATCGTTGTTTTGGATGTTACCGAACAGTCCAGTTATTACGGCTTATTTGAAAACCAAAAAAAAAAAAAAAAACTTGAAAGGCAGTTGGCCAGAAGATTCGAATGTAAAACTTGAATAACAGACATTTGATAAGAAAAATTCTACCGTTTATCAAACCTGCGCATCATATGATTTAGGTATATAAAGACAATCACAAGTAATATATTTGCCACTTAAAATAAAATACTACTGCATACATTGAATGTATTTTAATAATGAAAAACTATGAAACATGAACAATTTTGGAAATATTAATTTCAAATTTTGCATAGGGCCTGTTGTGCTATCACAGAACTGGCAATTAAAATACTTTACACAAAACTCCGCTCACAAAATCTGTGACTCTCATAGGGCACGTCATCAGACATATTCATGATTCAATACCTCACACGATATTTTTACATTTTATATGTTTATTTCACCTAAAGTTTTTAATGTATATGAAAAACACTGGAGCAGTGTTTTATGTCCATTAAAATATTACATTGTTAATTCTAATGAGCATGTTGTAAAGTAACCTACATGGACGAGATAACTAACAGAGCATTGAAAATAAACTTTTTTTTGCCACATATGCAACCTCGTTTAAGCATGAAATTGATTCAGAAACAAAACAAACAACACAGTTGATTATTGTAGGAACTCTGTCTGTCTGTCTAATTTTGTGGTGAAAACGTGACAGACAAAAATATCACGGCTTTCCTTATTAGTTGTATCTTTCAGTTAACAAAAAAAAAATTGAACCTATTAGATATACATAATAAAGAAATAATTAAGTAAAGAGATGCGTTTAAAAAATAGTATGGTCCATCAACGTATGGGGAGGATTGTTCAGAATTAGGATGATCCTTTGTACATGAATATTTTCCTACAAAGTCCATGTATGTTTTTACTTATTGAACCTTATACAGGTATAAATTTTCATATGTTATTCATTTACACAATGAGAAAATAATAGAAAAACTACCATCTAAGTTTGATTGAACTTATAATCAGCAGTTTTGGTCGGGAACTGATGATATCTATTAATTAGCGAGCGTCCCTTCCGGTGCTTGAGAACCCAAGTTTCACCTCTGTAAGAGAGACTGAAAGGCGACCTGAGAGCACGTCGGTGCTCGTGACCAAAAGTTTTGAACCCTACACCAACGAAATAAGTTATTTGTTGCTGTTGTTGAAATAAGTATATATATATACTGTATATATATATATGTATGTATGTATATATATATATATAATATATAATATATATATATATATATATATATATATATATATATATATATATATATATATATATATATATATATATATATATATATATATATATATATATATATATATATCAGTGTGGTGAGTTCAGACAGCCAAAGACCAAGTCACTGTTCTGTAACTAGTGTTGCAACAACGAATTTTTCCTGTAGGACCCATTTATACCAGTCCCATGAATTTTTTTTACTTTGCTGTTTAATATTTTTGAGGTCACTTGTTTCACAGTATCTCATCCTCTTAATAATTTATCAGCTTCACTACATCCGTTCGTCAATATCTCAGTGGAGCAGTTTGAAGAACACGCAGTTAGTTGGTGTAAATGCCATGAATATTATCAAGCTCTTGAGCGCTCTCAGCCTACATTTTTGACTGGTTAGATAGAAAGATTTAAAGGGCTTAGTGTTCAGAGGGTACGTGAAATAAATCAGGTTCCATTTTGCAGTACTGTCAGTGGCATATATGACTCCTTAGCTTTACAAACTAAAGCAAAAAACTGCCAGAATAAGTGTGATAGCAACAGCCAGTAAACGTGAGCACGAAACGATAAGAAATCATGTATTGTTCATCGTGAATAGGTTATTTGTTGCTGTTGTTGAAGAGTAAGATGATTTCATCTCTTTCATGATTTACCTGAAGAAGTTTTCTGAGTTTATGTTGAAGGAAAACATATCTTTAGAAGTGACATGAAATTGCACTTCGTGCGCAACCTATATTTTGAAGAGAATTAATTATCCAAGAAATTTCATCATATGCTGTTTAGCAAAGCCAATAATTACGGAACAAAACAATCTATATAACCCTTTGTCCCATTAAAATCCCAACTTTGGAAATTGAAGGGTGATCACAAAGCTTCATCAAAATGTTTGTGAAATCACAGGAATATAATTATTTCAAGAACATAAAGGTATGATGATGATTTTAGCGATCTACATAAATGAAAGAGGAATAAGGTTAAAATAAATATGAAATATGAACCCACTAGGTATTACCATGTTTTGCAAAGATGTAACTTTATGACCATGTAATCATCATGAGCACGATTATGAGAATGGACATCATTTACTTGTTTCCTTGATTTTTTTGCGATGTGTTTAGATAAGGAAGATCTTGGTAATGTACCAATGTAAATGGAAGAGGGTAATGCAGCTGTTGTCAAATTTTACATTGTCAACTCTGATTCAAGAGCTGCTATTTTTCATAAAGGGCTTCTTGCAATGAACTTGTTTCATTTAGAGATATCTATTGTGATAACAGATTCTGACGTCATTGTCCCTCAATTCTCATGAATCTAGTTCTAATGATACTTTTACCCTTTTTTAACTTAATTGATTTTTTTTCATTTTGTTTGTGTTTTTTAATGCACTGATTTTTAATCTCTCAATACCTGTATTAGATGTGAAATATCCTGTGTCCATTAACTCTAATCTTCATTTATGATAAAATCTTATGTCCCAAGTTTTTTTAATGAACCGCCCCCTCAAAAAAAAATAATAAATAAATAAAACGCGTTGATCGCTTCCACATTTGTATTTTGAATGGTTCATCGTGCGTGAAGTTCTATGCAGAAATCTCCAACAAACGTGGTCACTAATACGCCCATAAAGAATGCTCATTAACAGCACGTAACACCCCTATTTACCACCTATCCTTCCTTCTACCTTGCACGCGCTCACATACTTCCTGGATAGAAAGGATCTTCCTTTCCAGTACCTTCCTCATTGCATCTTCCTCTTCTCGTCTCAAATAACTCTTCAGAACTGAACACTCTTTTCACTCACCCATTATCCTGTGTTCTTTCCATATGACCAAACCATCTCTAAGCACTGATCCATACTTTCATCTGTGAAAAACCTTTTCACCACCTCTTCGTATCTCAGCATAGCTCATCCTTTTAATTTTTCTTGCGCTATGTTTACCACACAAATACCTCATTTTGGCAGCTTCATCCTATTTTTTTTTTCACTTACACTCGGCATCTTAGCCACACTCCACATAAATCCTCTTTATCTAAACACATCGCAGAGAGAGAGTGTGGAGAAACAACTAAATGATGCCATGTCTCACGATTGTGTTTCTTGCGCTTTGTTTATTCTTTTGTTTTTGTTAACTATTTATTTCAGTAAATTTATTTTTTCTGTAGGTTATTATTTTAATAATTTCAGATCATAGTTTAGTCTTTCCTCTCATTTACTCCGTTATACAATCTATTACACATGCTCAGACGACTAGTAGTGGAACGAACATGACTCAACAAACAATTTTGAAAATAGTAAGTTTTACGAAGTCATACTACTTCTTTCTCTGGCTAATCATTATTTTGTAATACCTCACAAGAAATAAAAGCTTTGGTCCTTTCCTTCCACCAAATGATTTTACCCAAATTAACTTCAGTAATTCGTGTCTCACACGTTGTCCTTGGACTTTAAAATGAAAATATCATAACTATAAACAGAGTTTAAATTCTGAAAACTACAGAAATGTCTATGTTACTTCCTCAGTGTTTATGAACCCAATTTACAATTACATTTTTAAGTGTCTGGGCACAACGAACCTATTAGTATTCATTATATGTTTGGATAAGCGAGATTGCCTTGGAACAGTTCTAATATTTGGATAATATCCTGGAGCATTTTTCTCCCAAACTTTGCTTCCACAAATAGTAAAAATTTTGTCCTGAAATATGTAAGTAAATACGTAACACAAACCTAATTATTACCACTGAAGGAGACCATTTCTGAATACCTGCTAAAGGGTTGATTTTCATCAGGAAAAGGCATTGAATCGAGGTATTAATACCAGTTGCACAATGAGGATTTCCTCTCTCAATTTCAGTTCTATCCAGATTCCAAGGTCTCTCAGCTGAGGTGACTGTGTTTATTTAGACGATAAATAAGTGTTCGTCTCTTCCGAATGCAAGTTTATTCGAGGTCTTTCAGCGTCCAGATGACGTGACTATCATGATGGCGAAAGACTGCCTGAGATATGTTGGTGATTGCGTTGCTGACGGTTCTGAAATTGACTTATTATAGTAAAGAGAGAGAGAGAGAGAGAGAGAGAGAGAGAGAGAGAGAGAGAGAGAGAGAGAGAGTTCATTAGAATCATGATAGGTACATAATCTTTTAGCAGTTTTGTATTTACCTGAAAATTATTATATTCACTTCCCTTAATGAAAGACTGATGCCACAGAATAATTAAATTTAAAGCAGTTTATGAGTGAGACATTTCTTGAATAACGGTGGATCAACCTACAGGCAATACTAAGGAAATTTTATCTTTACTGAAAACTAGAATAACAAACCACTTCTGGCAATTCGTTATGATTACATATATTGTGATGTACAAGAGCAATAACACGGAATTTACGTCTTCTCCTCATTTGTACAAAGTTCCCGTCCCTGAAATAAATTTGTATTCACATCCGTTGCATTTTACAGCCAAGTGTATATTACGTAGTCATTTTCATTCACTATCGCCGGGGGTAATGAGTATAATCTGCATATATTTCTCCGTGGAAATTTACTACGTGAGGTCTGTTGCATTTAGACTTCCAGTTTTTCCCCCTTTTATCTAAATATTCATCTTGAATATGTTTACGTAACTGTTGAGATATAAAATTAATATTATATAGCCCTAAATCCACGGGAATATAAATCAGTTAGTTTCTGTTTGGACTTTTGTGAATGCTTACACTCTCCTTTGAAAAGAGACAGATTTGGGTAGTATCATTTAATTCCATCTTACATTTACAATTTCATTCTACGTGATTGTTGCTGTTCCTCAAAATTTCGTATAACCATCGATATTTGACCCGCGAAAGAGCTTGGAACCTGTCTCAGGGACAGAAGAAATTGCCATTTCGTGCGGCTGACTATTTAAAGTTTATATCAGGAAGCAAAGGATATTGCTGTAAGACGTATGTGGTTCATTGAGCTGTTTCATAACAATCAGATACAATGATTATGGAAAACCAGCTGAAACGCTTCACAAACAAATGAAATATTCGTTCCTCTCGAACAACGTCGGCACTTATGATCGTTTGGTTGCAGCTGAAATATGAAACGGATTTTTTTGTTTTTACGATGTAAATGCCACTTACTACGCGATTCGTAGACATGTATCAGAACAATTACAACAATTACCTATTATTGTCAAGTAGTCTTCATTGATGGATATATGGTGAGACTGGTTTACCAAAGCTCCTTTTTTTTAAAACAATGGGGAGTGAAGCAACATGAATTTTCTTGTTGATATTCTTCTATAATTTCACAACCTCCATTACAAGCTTCTCTCATATAGAAAATTAGAGCTCCGGTTATATAAATAATCTCATTTCCTTGGTTGTTTCCTCCGTTAGTTTTCGATATACAAGGCAATGGCAGTGGATGACAACTAAATACTACTGTTCTTTGGTTTCAGTAAATTTTTTTCAATTGGAGGAAATTTGTGCCATACATCTGAGAAATGTATTAGATTCATAAGGCTTCACTCAGATTACTGAACTATTTAATTGATTTGGGAGTTTTAAAGAGTGAACCAATCCTATCGTTGGGTGATATTTGCATTTCTCACATGTAAATGTTCGCTTGTACAATGTGGTCGATTTTTTTTTAAACCAAGGGGCTCTTCAAGGGGCGTATCTTTTTTTAATTTATTCACTCACAATAATTTCAGAGAACTGAAGTTATTGAGAAACTACTGCAGGTGTTTTTCAGAAAATACACCTATTTATCCATTTTATCCTGATTTTATCCATTATCATGTATTGATTATTTAAGTAACCTTAAACAATTATTTGGCAGTCATTCATATTGTTATAGGGTAATACTGGGCTTTAGTTGAGGGGTTGATTGATGGATGAATTGATTTGCCTTAAACAGTCAGGTTATATCATATTTAACTTCCAAAATCTCCATATTACAGAATTTAGTTAACCGACTTAAGCTTTCTTCTCATGCTTACGAAAAATACCGGCAGTGCTAATAGACTATGTAAATACATAGGGCATATTCTATGTGCTTCCTGTTTTAATGAATATCAGACATTGGAACTGAAAATACCGCTCATAGGTAATAAAGTCCTTAGGAGGATAGTCCCATCAGTGTACCTCACGTGGTGCACTGTAGGCATTACTTAAAGTTCTTTGCGGATTCCCCTCGGTCCCTAGCTGCATCCTCTTTCGATCCTTTTACTTTACCTCCGTTCCCACTTCCTTTCTGCCCTTATGCTGTCCAAACACTGCAACTGTGTTAAGAGCTGAATATCTGAAAGTGCCCCAGTGCTTGCCCTTATATCTAAATTTTCATAAATCAAATCGTAATTTATAAATCTAAAACAACTACTTAATGCTAAATAATTAGCAATGTCTGACTGCCGCAAAGAAAGAAATATTCTGGTAGGTTAATTTCATAAACAGAATTCCATCCAAAGAGTATTCCTGACCTTTACCCCAACGATTCCTGGGCCTGAGTTTTATCAAGCTGAGGCAACTGACACAGAAACTGGTAAATTTTCTTTTTGAATTCGAGGAGGCAGAATGTTGAAATGCTTTAAAATGTTCAGTTCAGTTTGACGCGAATGCACTAGGTAATCTCACTTTTGCCTATATATTAAGTGCCCGAATCTCGACCTCAGAATGTTGCCATTAACGAGATACTGGAACACTGGCACTTTTATCAACACCATAGAATAGGCATCTTATTGAATTATTGTCTTTATATATATATATATATATATATATATATATATATATATATATATATATATATATATATATATATATATATATATATATATATATATATATATTATATATATAATGTTATGATGCGTAACTGGCTTTTATGCTTTTAAAGGATGTATTTTTGGCTCCTCTAAGGAAAATCTTACTTACTGCGTACCTACAAGTGGCTATACCGTAAAGGGAAACCCGTGTTATGTAATTCTAAACAGTAACTAGAATTAGTCTCTTCATGTTTCTAAAGATAAAATGAAATGTATCCGTTGCTGCTCTGTGCATCGCTCAACTTCCCCAATACTAAAGCATGCACACCCTGGTGCTTGGAAAGCAGACACAGAATCTGTAACATGTTAGTTTTACAAGTTGAATGAATTCAGACTATCATTAATAGTTCCAAATGTTAGCTTAAGGTGATATATATAATTCATACCTAAGTATACGTTCTCTCCCCCCTTTGTTCACGTTCATTTTCTTTCCTAAATGATTTTTGTAAATGTGAAGGAGAGAGGCGTATTATTGTTCTAATACTGTATTTTATTAATGTTCATCTGCAGAGGGAATTGCATTTAATGCCTAAAGGGACCTGGAAAATTGATGGATATGAGACTGCTTCGTGGCTCATAACTCTGGATTTTAATTTTCATTTTTCTTTGTTTTCCTTTAGCTCTCCTTTCGTATTTCCAATTCTGTTTAAGTGATGGATTCTAACATTGGCACCAAGTTGCATATTCTGTCTGCCTCCACTGCTTTTGTGCAAGCAAAAGGGCGTGAAATTGCCTTCGTTCCTTTAGGTAAAGGAATAATTGTAAATTATTCCCCGTGAAAATAATTTTTCATTTTCTCTTTGTCATTTACTTCGATTTTCTTCTGCTGGACTACAGAAACATAACGGTAAAAATCTCTTGCTTTGGAATATTATGTATCCACAATTGTTTAAAATATTTTCTCTCATGAATTATGTCATATAGCGAGGTGAATTTTGCAAAAGCAACAAATCATAAATACTTTGTTTAGTTAATAGTACTGTATTGATGTTTCGTAAGTATTAAGTACTGAGATATAGTTTTTCAAACAAGAAATGAAAAAAGAACGCTTAAGAAGAGAAGAAAGAGTATGTCAGGAAGCAAGCATGCACTGAGAAGTTACAGGAACCCCTCCCCCTTTCTCAAAAAAAAAAAAAAAAATAAAATAAAGTCACCAGTGGAAGGAAATGAATAGTAATAACGGTATAGCTCCTACCGTCATAGATATATTCATAAAACCATTTGCGTCATAGTGTTTATTTATCATAATCGTGGTATTCCCATTTTTCCAACACATTTTAGTATTTTGTTCTCTGTATGGACCTAGAACATTAGACGCTTCAATATCCAGCGGTAGATTAAGAAGCAAAATCCATGTTGGCACCAAGTAACATTGTGTAAAGTGCTTTAACATAACAGAATGTTAAGCAATGTCAGGCCTGATGGATGAAAATGAAAATTTGATATTATTCTAAATATATCTGATTCGTTAACGACCTGCTATTACTGGTAATTTGAACTTGGTGTTAATTTTTGTATACAAATACATTAAAATAGGATACTTTAAATTTCAATTGTTTCATCAGCAATTGTTCCCAACTCCCGAACTGATTCTTTCAAATGACATTCCATTTATCAGTTATTGTTCCGAATGGGAGGTGTGCTATCATTGTCTTTTATTGATGCTGCCATAAATCATCCTTGAACTTTGATTGTTGTAGAGCAAGTACATACGTTCGCTGGGATCTCTGTTGCTTTCATACGAACAAGAGGTTAACTATAAAGTCAGTACTTCAGAAATGAGACCATTCCTTAATCTATCCTAATTATGCCAGCTTCAGAAAAGTAAATGAATATAATATCCTGTTGCGGTTTTAGAATATAAATATATATTCGAACAACTTTTCGAACTCCGAAGACTTTACTCATTTTACAGAGCATAAAACCAAGCGAGACCTCAACACTTGCTCTTGCGCGTCTAACTGACCCTGTTTAATTGTTCATTACCTTTGCTCCATAGCGTTATGTGGACGGCCAAAGACATTCGTCGAGTTTCACTGTAACTTTCTGAAATAATTTCCCTGGTTCATTTAAGTTCAAAAGGCTCGGCGAGCGCCATCAGAATAGAACCCCTTCACAAACATTTGCAATCTAGCGATGTTCCCGAGAAGCAACAGCAAAAGCGTTGGTGGGAGTTTCTGTTGACAAAATTAGATTCCACCGGAAGGGAGGGCTAGTGCTTATTCTCCTCTTGGAAAAGGAAGCCTCTGTGTGGCCTTCGCCTATACAGTTTCGCCAGCCGTCCGTTCTTGCATTGAGGCGGTGGAAGGGATCTAGACAGCGTCATTTATTTGCCGTGTTAATGCTTTTGGCAATCGTGTATTGCAATGCATTCGTTTACGTTAATCTAACTGAAATTGTGTAACTTTTGCTGAACATAATTGTTTATTCTAAATCTCTTGTCTTATTTGAACTCTGAATCTTCAGTACATCACTCTGCGTGACTAGATTGGAAACTTTATTGGCTTATAGACTTGGTTGTAGGTTAAATTGATAGGTTTATCTGGTCTATATATCTATCACAGTTAATTATTGGTTATAGGTTAAATTGATAGGTTTATCTGGTCTATATATCTATCACAGTTAATTATTGGTTATAGGTTAAATTGATAGGTTTATCGGGTCTATATATCTGTCACAGTTAGTTATTTTTTAATATTTTACGTCCTATTGTAATTTACTTTTCCCGTGTTGCTTACTGATTCACCCTACTCCATCAGTCATTCAAAAGGGTTTTTGTTTTTTTTTGCTGAGGTGTAGAACTGTTTTTGTTTATTCACTCTGAATATTAGTACTTTTGGAATAACAACAACAAATACCCATGGAAGAAAATCCACAACCGGAAAATAATAACAGGAAAATCAGCTCTGGAATAAGGCTGCCAGAGTTTTTTTTTTTTTTTTTTTTTTTTTGCTTTGGTATAGAAATATTTTTGTTTATTCACTCTAAATGTTAGTACCTTTGGAATAACAACAACAACAACTACCCATGGTATGAAGTGCGTTAGTGAATGTTTTAGTCGGTGGGGTATAAGGCTAAACTCCAGTAAAATGAGAAGACTATTGATCAGCAGATTTCGTACTGATTTTCCACTCCATCCGCCCCTTCAAGTGCATAGGACTCTGCAGAACGAGTCTGAAGCTTTAACTGTTCGTAATGTTACTTTTGACTAACATCTTACTTTTTGAAACATCTAATAGAAGTGTCAGCAAATGCTGTACGATAGATAGGTATTGTACGTAAGGCCTCATATGTTTATGACAGTGATATAATCAATGTAACCTATTTTAGACAATTTGTTCTTCCTTCACTAGAACAGTGTTGTAGAATACTGTTCTCGGGTGTGGATGTCTGCTTCTGCTAGAGATTTATTTCTTTCAGATTGAGTGATTCGTAGTGGCAGGGTTCTGTCTCCTAATATTAGCAGTTATGTCTTGGACCATCGGCGGACGGTCTCTTGTTTGTCAATTTTTTGTCACTTATATTTTACCAGATATCTTTCACATTCACAATTGGTCCCTGATCCCCTTTTCCTGCCGAGAGCAAGCAGATTTGCTGAACAGCAGCACCAGTATGCAGTGAATATGCCTCGTTTTAATATCTTGCAGAAATGGATTATTTTGATATTTCTATTTGAGAGAGAGAGAGAGAGAGAGAGAGAGAGAGAGAGAGAGAGAGAGAGAGAATTTCTTTGAAAAGCAATTGTATTCACAGTGACATCGAGACCAGTGAGGCAGAAATTGATTTCATCGGATCAGAGGACCGTGACTTTACTTAAGAAGATGAGATCATCCGACTTCATCCAGTTCCTAAAGAGGATGGCATTAGAAAAGCTTACAGAAAAATAAAAAGTGAAGTTGGAAATGGATGCGTTCTGTATCAAAATTTACAGAACGTGATTCAGGTGAGGATGAATAGAGAGAGACATCTCAGGCATCAGGACAGACGTTGTGCACGCTAGAAAGAAAGGGATAAAGTTGTAATTCAAACAAAAATCACCCAAAGTAACTTCACGTTATAAAGTTATAATTCAAACAAAAATCACCCAAAGTAACTTCACGTTAGAGAGAGAGAGAGAGAGAGAGAGAGAGAGAGAGAGAGAGAGAGAGAGAGAGATATGATAGAAGTACACTGTTAAGGCATTCACTTTTGACTTCAAATGACGCCAGAAAAACTTATCAGTTCAGGTCAGATTAATCTTAATTTACCATAAAATATATGGAACTTTGAATGATGAAAAATTTTATCTGTACTTTTCAATTTATTCTCCTGGAGAAAAGTATAGAAAAATGAAAAGAAGCGATATCTTTAAATAAGGTTATTAGAAAACAACGAAAGACTCGTTGAATAAACTGCCATTTAGACAAAAGCTATAATTCTTTGGGATAGCCAAGGGGGTGTCGAGCACCATGAATCACCTTGAGAAAAAAAGATGATATATAGGAGGCGGAAGGCTAAATAGTTTCCTCTGGAAAAATTTAAACGTAATCTGAACTCGAAAAAGATTTTCTCAAGGTCTGCAATATAAATCTTTCCTTCTAGACCTACAATGTGGAAAGTGAGTGAGGAGGAAGGAAAGGTTTTAGAAGCTAAAATGTGTGGATGTCGCATAGAAAGATGGTGTTTTAGATTTGCATGTACAAACACACACACAAACACATATATACATACGGAAAGGAATAAGGCAGGTGAAAGTAAACTCGGGGAAAGTGACGCGTTTCAATTACCAAAAGAAACTGATTCATGTTGGCATAAAGAGATCCTTCCGCATGCATTACAATTCACGAGATTAACATCCATAAAACAAACGACGGGTTGTTAGCGATACACATATACCTGCTATTACTCACGCTCTGAAATTATAGAAAAATATCATTTATACTTGATATAAATAAACAAAAACGTAAAATTTACAATAATTAAATGTACACTCAAACGTGTACATTATTCATTTGAATAAGCAAGTTAATAATCATCAGATCTTTCATCACAATACCACTATACGCACACAGTACCATACCGCTTACACCATCCGGGTAAACTAACTATATATATATATATATAACTATATATATATATATATATATATATATATATAATAACCCCAGTTAGGTACTATATATATATATATATATATATATATATATATATATATATATATATATATATATATATATATATATATATATATATATATATATATATATATATATATATATATATATATATATATATATATATATATATATGAAAAATAACATTGAAGAAAACAGATAGATCCTACAGTAATTAGCATTATAGTCTAAGATATTACAGCCCAGCTGATATCCAGATCGAATCAGAAATTAACATTTCTCCTGAACTCTCGCAAGTCCTCATTAAACAGAGAAGGGGCCACAGTGACTTTACACGCCACGATGCGCCAACTCCCTTCTGAGAAGCAGAATACGTATCACATAATGTAGTGGACATTATCTTCCGACACACGACACAGGCACAGACTGCAAGTTAGGTTGGTAGGTTTAATTGTTTATCAGTTTGCCTGATACGAGCGTATTTGCTATTAATGCTCTACTGCTTTAAAGATTTTTTATGTTCCCTGTCTGTTCTAATATTCAGAATTTTCCCAGGTGCTTTTTTTTTGTACATCTTTACAGTCTCCACAACTGGAAATGCTAAGATAAGCCGGCTTGACACTGCTGCAACAGAAATTCGGATGATGGCGAGAGCTGTAGTAAAAAGTTAAATATACCTTAGTTTAACCAGACCACTGAGCTGATTAACAGCTCTCTTAGTGCTGGCCCGAAGGATTAGACTTATTTTACGTGGCTGAGAACCAGTTGGTTACCTAGCAACGCGACCTGCAGCTTATTGTGGAATCCGAACCACATTATACCGAGAAATGAATTTCTAACACGAGAGATAAAATCCTCTAATTCTTCATGAGCTGTAGTAGCCTGCTGAAGGCTATCGTCTTCTTTAACCTGCTTCAGAATTGTAGAATTTGGATTATATTTGTGGCAAATCTCTTACCCTATATTTCGGTAGTTTTGTTTCATATACCCTCCAAGGAGTAAACTAACACCTGTCTGTCTCTATATATATAACCTCCCCCCGTATTTAAAGAGGTTGTGACTTGTTTCGATATTAAATAACCATCATCTTCCTCTCCGTTCCATTTTAAGTTTTCTTCAGTCCTGGTCAACGAAGGTCCAATTGCCTGGCCTATCAATTGCTTTTGCGTTGATAAATAGAGAAAGAAAATCCGAAATGCAGCACTAAATCCAAGAGAAAAAATGTTTTATAAAGCTCTCTTAGATGAAAAATGTTTTACTCGTAAAATTTATACTTAGTGAAACTTAGTAAAGTCAGGGTTTCAGGTTATATATTAAGTATGATAATATATTCATCACGGAGAGGTATATAGGTGGGACATGATTAGAAATTCAGATAAGCTTTGAAAAATTCCCGAGTCTGTAAAAGATTTTATTCTGCATATATTTATTTTTCAGGTGATGATTAAGATCTGTTAAAAATAAAGTTTGTGAGCATAATATCCATCGTGCCTTTTTACATATTAACTTTGTTTAAAGATAAAAGTCTTCAATTTATAACTTATATTATATTTTATGCTGTTTTTATTAAGTGATCTGATACATATGAAAGGGACTTAGAGTTTAACCTAACTTAATCACTGGAAATGACCATCATTAATGCAGTCTTTATAATAGCAAGTTTCTAAGAAACATTCTGCCTACTTCTGGCGAACTTTAGAAACTGTGTCCAGAAATTTGAGAAAAAGCTACTCCCAGCCATGGGTACTAAATTGTACATCTTGGAAACCTGTTAACCTTCTTGAAGTTCTGGTCGAATCTTTAAACGTTGCGAGTTTATAATAGTCATAATAACAATAACTATATCTTAATACTTGTAAAACTGATTTAATGGTTTGCACTCTGTTGTCATATTTTTGCGATTATATATAAATATATATATATATATATATATATATATATATATATATATATATATATATATATATATATATATATATATATATATATATATATATATATATAATTATATATATATATATATATATAATATATCATGTATGTATGTATGTTATATATATATGAGTGTGTCGTGTGTGTGAAAAAGTTAAGTATATATTAGTTTTAAAGACCATTGAGCTGATTAACAGCTCTCCTAGGGCTATCGAAAATTAGATTCATATTACGTGGCTAAGAACCAACTGGTTATTAAACGGGACCTCCAGCTTATTGTAATCCGAACCACATTATGCCGAGAAATGAATTTCTATCACCAGAAATAAATTCCTGTGATTCTTCATTAGCCGGCCGGAGACTCGAACTCGGGCCTACCGAGTGCTAGGCAACTGTACCGGCTCGCCCAACGAGGAACTTTAAGTGTGTGTGTGTGTGTGTGTGTGTGTGTGAGAGAGAGAGAGAGAGAGAGAGAGAGAGAGAGAGAGAGAGAGAGAGAGAGAGAGAGAAGTTGCTTTTAAAATCAACTACATTTGCAATAATGTCGGAGGCAGCGGAGCAGAAATAGATTTTATCGCATCAGAGGATCATGAATTTACTTATGAAGATGAGATCATCCGATTTCATTCTAATTCTCTGGGGATGTTGCATTTCGGGAAGGATAAAAAAAGTTAGGGCTGGAAATGGTTGCAATCTGTAATGAAATCGGCAGAATGTGTTTCGAAGCGGAGAGAGAGAGAGAGAGAGAGAGAGAGAGAGAGAGAGAGAGAGAGAGAGAGAGAGAGAGAGAGAGAGAGAGTATCAGACAGGTGGTGTGTATATTATATGGAGGAGGGTAAATATGAGAAAAAAAGATAAGATGTGTGTTTTTGCGAGAGAGAAATAACGCCTTAAGAAGAAACTCTAATGTTTAAAGGCAACATTTTTTAACCATGACGATACGAAAAAGAAATAATGCTTATAATAAGAACTGGTACGGTTTAGAAGTGAACCTTTGTGACATAAAGTTTTTAATCATTTAGAAATATGTCATGTATAATTCTTAGTGATAGACCAGTGTATAACGTTAATAAAATTCACCATAGAGAAATATATTTATTATTATTATTATTATTATTATTATTTTATTATTATTATTATTATTATTATTATTATTATTATTATTATTGGAGGATCAAATCCACAGTTATGTATATGTACAAATAGTTAAGGATAAATCTGTACATATAAATAACTGTGGATTCGTTTCTCCATTTTAAAACTGATGCTATTATTATTATTATTATTATTATTATTATTATTATTATTTCGTCATGCTTTATTTCACCAAGTCTTCAAAACACGGTCCCATGAATATTTAACGCAGTGGATAATGATATCGGCTATTTCCAGCGCCAAAAAAGCAGCGAAAACGAACGCCAAAAACCAGAAATGGCTATCCCTCTAAATGCGATAAATCCAATCTTTCCCATATTATGCGCCTCCCAAAGGCATTGGCGCATTCCCATTACGGCTGATTACTAACAAATGTGAAACCTGAGAGACACTGTTTCTTCCCTTTGCTAAGTTTTGGCCAGCACGGGATGATATAAATATATGAAATTGTCCTTGAAACAGTGTCTGAAATCGTAGAAAGTGACGTGATCTGAAGACAGACCAATTTCTGCCGGATTTTTTATGGCTATTTGAAAATGTTGGTGTACCTGAGCAAATGCCCCAGCGTAGTTATCAGGTGAATAGATCTTCGTTGTAATTCATTTTGAATATCAGCTTGAAACTGGAACGTCTAAAAAGTTCCGTTCTTTTACCATATCAGTGAAAAAAGTATTTACATGCAATTTCAGATTCTCATCCTTGGAGGTGTTTTTTTTTTTTTTTTTTTTTTTTTTTTTTAAATTATCATGAATATAATAAAGATTATCTTTTCTGTTATACGTTTGCAGTCATGTTTCTGTGATAGATATTTTTCTTATATAGGTATAAAGCAAATAATGACTTTGACTTATATATGTAAAATAATGAACTGGCAGTCCCATGTCATAAAATAAGTTCAAGGTGAAATATTATCATTAAATATTTAATATAATGCCATCATATACTTCAAATGAAGTCAAAAGGTGGTTTGCATATAATCAAATACCCGGCGGAAAGCAAAATGAAAACCCGTTGATATTAGATATCCAGTAAATAAGGTCGTCACTATATTAAATGTCTTATTTATGAAAATAAAAAAAAAGATACTAGTGTTTATCTATATATACACATCGGGAAAAGAGTTTATGAATGCATTAGAGTTAAGAAAATACATGAATTGCCGAGAAAAAACAATCAATAGTTAAAAAAAGTGTGTACAACATTAAAACCCCATTATAAGGAAGTATAAGGAATAAATAAACCATTTTTGCGCTTTACATTGTCAGGTACTTGAAGGGTCAGAACTTTCGTGACATAAATCTGATCTCGGAATTCCGGCGAGAGAAAAACAAAGAAATTCCGTAAATTCACTTCCCTGGTTCATTTCATCCTTCTCTCCTTTATCGAATTCCACGCCATTTGTGTCAACTGGAAATTTGAGCGATTAGGGAAAATTCCAAGTTACAGTGACCTGAAAAACTGGACAATTTATCTTACAATGAGAGTTTCAAACAAATGTAAGCAGTGATCGGAAGCCATATGTTAATGTCACCACAAGAATGCTTGGACTCATATACTCTATTCATTTTTATACTCTCTTTGTTCAAAATGCCTTCTAGATCAAATTTCAGTGTCTGAAACTATAGTATTCCGCCAGCGCATGATTAGAATATTGTCATGTATTGTCAATCCAGCTTTCTATTCTTCTTTTATTGGGATGAAATTAAAGAGGCACACTTATTTTTGTGATTTAATTTTGTTCATTTGAACAATTATTAATCCATTAATGGCCCGGCATAGAGCAGAAACAACTGTCCTTTCGAATCTATAAGAATAACATTTTTCGGCGTCCAATGAATTACTCGTAATATGGTTAACCTACTTATTATGAGCTATATATCCTTTGATTAAAATGAAAATACCATATCTTCAGACTTCACACTTTTAAAATCGAACATTTGAACGTCCTTTCGTAATATGGTTAACCTAATTATTATGAGTTGTACAGTATATCCTTTGATTAAAATGAAAATGCCATATCTTCACAATTCACAGCTTCAAAATCGAATATTTGAACGTCCTTTGGAATGAAATACATTTTCTTGACACCTTTACGGAAGGAGACTTTAAAACGACTCTTTAGCAATAAATCTCTTTCCTCCGGTTCAGCCACACAACGAAATTCCATTTTTAAGCGCGTTCCTGGATTAAGAATGCCTCGTTTGCCCTCGTGCTCTCACGAGCAGGAGTGAAGCTGAAATTCGAGAAAAAGGGTTTGCGAGAAAAGATATCGTACTGAGAGAGAGAGAGAGAGAGAGAGAGAGAGAGAGAGAGAGAGAGAGAGAGAGAGAGAGAGATAGATGCTTACGAACTGAAATTAAAATAGCATTAAAATAGTATGCATGAATTGAAGGAAAACTTCAATTCATGCATACTTAAGAAAAAAATTAATTACAACATAAAATAGTGTTAGACTCGATTATTTATCTCATATTATATTGAAACAATCTGCTTAATAATTATGATCTCTTAATTGTCATTTTATTTATGTAGTTTCTACTTGGTAATTTTAAGGTGGTAGGTAGTATTAATTGTAGAGTTTCGTATCATAGGAAGTGTTACGCAGTTTGTAGTATAATGAACATTGTAAGTGTAGCTTTTAAAATGTTGATTTTGTTCGTATTTCAAACGGAATATTAAGTCGTATAAAATATTAAGCATAATGTTTTACAGCAGTTGTTTCGTAGTTCAAAGCCAGATAAGATCGTATTTATGCTCCTACAACAAATATTGGAGTATTCTTTTTATTATGCTTCAAAACCCTTACCAATTTCTTTGCATTTTTAAGCTTTCTGTAAAAGAAAACTATTGTGCCAGTTTTGTCTGTCCGTCCGCACATTATTCTGTCCGCACTTTTGTCTGCCCTCACTTTTCTGTCCGCCCTCAGATCTTAAAAACTACTGAGGCTAGAAGGCTACAAATTGGTATATTGATCAACCACCCTCCACTCATCAAACATACCAAATTGCAGTCCTCTAGTCTTAGTAGTTTTTATTTCATTTAAGGTTAAAGTTAGCCATAGATCTATTTTCGGTGGCCTTGATTATACGCTGTAGCGGGTGTAGAGAAAACTCGATTGCGCCGAAGAAACTTCGGCACATTATTACTTGTTTTATTTGATGTTTCTTACTTTCCAAGGCTATTTTAGGGCGTTTGAAATTCAACTAAATGACGCCTAATATCACATGAACAAGAATCGAAACATTTTAAACACAATATGACTGCTCTCTCTCTCTCTCTCTCTCTCTCTCTCTCTCTCTCTCTCTCTCTCTCTCTCTCTCTCTCTCTCTCGCTTAAAATGATTGATTCTTAACTCAATCTCTCTGAGCTGGACGGCAGCCAGTTTTACACTGACTGCTGGAGTCACAAACTTCACAAAAAAGAAATAAGAAGGAAAACAGACCCATATATATATATATATATATATATATATATATATATATATATATATATATATATATATATATATATATATATATATATATATATATATATATATATATATATATATATATATATATATATATTTAAAGATTCATCTTGGGAAGGTCGACCAGAGCTCGTAACGTTATGATTAAACTTACGATATTAAGTTTAATCGACATCAGCACAATATGACTGGTTTTTGCCCACGAACTTTTATAAGGGACTTACATCTTTTAATGGTTAGAATACTTTATGCGTGAATGATTTAGCGTTGCTTTCCTCGAAAGACTTCGATATTCATTCAGAAAGGAGACACGGCTGCTGGTCTACAGTAAGATTCAGTGTTGTCAACCGAGGGAAAGATGTAGGGTTGGCTGACGTAATGTGGGGTTTTCGTTATGGAAACTAATTCCGATCAAAACGATTATTTGTCGTCTGATTCTGTGAATAAAGGAAGCTGACTGCCAACCTTGCAGGTTATTCAAGTCTGTATTAACTCTAGCTTAAGGAACAGGAGGATAGCAACGGAACTTGATCCTTAGATCTACAGAAATAAAATATGAGTTATTGTTGCTTTTCCTTAACAGCATCACTTCAGGGTGTGACGTTCCTGCCTACAAAGATTAGGGTAAAGGAGATTCTTTAGTCTTGCCAGGCAACTCTTCTAGGAGAAGGACACTCCGTAATCAATCCAGCGGGTAGAAGGGATCCTTTAGCTGTGGTAGGCAACCCCTCAAAGATAAGGCTACTCTGAATACCCACCTTGTTCTCCAACCTTGGACTGTGCCATAGCCATTGTACTGTGGCCTTCCATGATCTTAGGTTTGAGTTACATTGCTCGAGGGTAAAATCAGGCATTTTTCCTCTTTATTTTTTGTTCATTATCATTTATTTTTTTTGAAAAGTGTTCAGGACAGGCTGATGGGAGAGGAAAAGTTGCTTGACGGATTATCAGGAAAGCGACGACTTTATCCAATCTCTTCCTTCTTCCCAGGTTTTTATAATTTCTAAATCCATTCTTACTGCCCTTCCCCAGTTGTTGTGGCAAACCTGGCGGGAGTTCTTACTTGCCTTACAAGTTGTCCCGACTCCACCTTTTTGATCAGTTGCTTCTGGCGTTTTTTTTTTTAATGATATAGGGTCATCTTTATTCATAATTGTAATGAAATTACTGTTAATAACGTAAATCTGTTGTCGATTTTATTGTGTGTTCTGTTGATTTTTACGATGTTGTTGCTGTCATGGATTTATTCATTATTTTTGCTTACAATTTTATTGAATTATTTTGAATTCTTTCGGGAGACACTGAGCTGAACGCCGGGCTTGCTACTCATAACCGTAAGCAAAATTGCAGAGTACTTTGCGGAAATATTCGAGGTTTAAGGTCAAAATTTCCTTGATCTTCAGAGTTGTGTATGTAACTACGACTTGATGTTTTTATCAGCTCCACTTGAATTTTTAACCCCAGGGTCTGTTGGCCCTAATTTATTTATTGTTGTAACATCCTACAAGGTCTGGGTGGCCTACTTATCAGAAAAAAACTTGGAGTGTGGTTGCTATGAAGTTATTTATTTTAGGATTTTCAGTTGGTTTTACAATGTTTATGCATTTGCTGTTTGTTCCATTTCAAATATTAACAATTCAATATATGACTATATCTTGGAGAGGGTTGTTATGGCTCTGTCACAGGATTGAAAAGCTTCATTCGTTATTTTTGAAGATTTGAATGCAATGCACAGCAAGTGGTCTTATTCAAATTCCACAGATCAACATAACCGGTCTGATCTTGAGTTCTCTGCATCCCAGTTTGTTCAGGTAACTGAGGTACCTACATATTTCTGGTAAAAGATTATATCTCATATTCACAGATGTTCCAGCTATTGTCAAGTCGAAGGTCTGTGAGTATATAGGCACTTTTGATCATTGTGCCTTAGACAGTATAATCCTAATTCAACTATCTGAAAAACGGACCAAAAGAAGTTCGAAAAAACCAATTTATATCTTTTCTTACACGCATTATTCAACGAACAAAGCAGCTTTTTCAAAGGATGGGGGAGACTGATTTAAAGATAATATTTAGTTAAATGCTATTATTAACTTCAAATGCACACACCCATATACATATGTGTGTATGATTTCGTATTGAAAGGAAGGGGAATTACCAGTTGAGAATATTTCGGTATATGGTCTGTCTTTCCGATCTTGTATCCCTTTGGATTGCAGCTCAAACTTCAGCTGTACAATAAAAAAAAATCCTTGAAAGGAAAACGTAGGAAAACAGAGTAAAACGAGGAATTATGTGCCCTAATTACCCCACATTTCCAAAAAGAAACGTGGATGGTATTTAACGAAACAGTTCACTCATGCACACAAAGGAGAAACATAAACTGAAGAATGGTGAATTCAGCGCATTAAAACTTAAATTGAAATGACATAGTAGATGGAGGTGAAAATTAGTGAGTATATTTAGATAAACTAAAAATGGCGTTTGTTATACTTGGGAGATGCCGAGTTCTTGAAAAACGGTTAATTATGCAAGACGAAATAAAGCTTCTTTCTAAATTTACATAAGAGGCTTGAAGGTGTATTAGGTAAAACAACGGTATATCCTTAATTTCTCTTGGGGCAGAATGTAAATGAGTTATTTACATAAGTGATGTTTCTTTTTAAAGCCATGAACTTTAACAGAAATATAGAAAATTACAAAAATTTAATTTTAAATGTTTTTTCGTTTAAACGATAATTTAAGTATTTATTTATTACTGAAATTTAAATAATGTTCAAAGGACGATAAATAAACTCTCTCTCTCTCTCTCTCTCTCTCTCTCTCTCTCTCTCTCTCTATATATATATATATATTGTAACGACCCGAGTGGGCCGTTATGCAGGTTCTTTAACATACTCAGGACGGAGCTGTCATGACTGACGGCAGATGCAACAAACAAAGGAGGGGAAAACAACAAAAACAATAAAATGAGCTTAATATTAATTTATTTTTACAAATATTTACAAGTGAGACAGGTCTGGTAAAAAGATAAAACCATAATCATAAAAAAAAAACCAAGAGGCAGCACTAAA
Organism: Macrobrachium rosenbergii; assembly: GCF_040412425.1. Lineage (NCBI taxonomy): Eukaryota > Metazoa > Arthropoda > Malacostraca > Decapoda > Palaemonidae > Macrobrachium > Macrobrachium rosenbergii. The sequence goes on along the minus strand of NC_089776.1, from coordinate 30,791,974 downwards.
CAAAATAAAGTTAAACAAACGATTAACGTTCTAAACAAAAGGTAGCTTAAAATTTAAATAAAAGGCAAATAAAACAACAGCAGGCAGAACGAGAAAAAAACCAAACATAAGTCCTCCATCGGGGCACCAAGACAGCCCTCAGCTGCGTAACAGGGACAAAAACCCACCAACCAGAATACCCCGATGGAGACGTCAGGACAGCCTCACGCTGTCATCAAAGATGAGCAGCTCGTGGTCACACGACTACTCATGGTCACACTCCACCTCTACGTCGTGCTCCACTTCGTAGCCGTGCTCCAATTTGCTGCTCATAAACTCGACCAACGTCGACTCCAAAAACTGCCTGCTGCTGCTGCCACTGCCGCTACCTTTGCTGCCCTACCAGACCCGACTGGCGAAAGAAAAACGGCAGCTCACCGACGAGAACATCAAAACAAAAAAAACTTGAAGGTAAGGAGGCAGCAATCCACAAAAGGGAACGAGCGGGGAACCAGCAGTTCCCGCAAAACCATCACTTAACGTGACACCTCCCCACCTAAAAGAAAAAAAAAAATTTTTTTTTTTTTTGCACTCATGATCCCCCCAATGCCAGAACAACCCGCCAGCCAAAACAGAGCCATCCTGTCACGGTCGCCATTGTAACGACCCGAGTGGGCCGTTATGCAGGTTCTTTAACATACTCAGGACGGAGCTGTCATGACTGACGGCAGATGCAACAAACAAAGGAGGGAAAACAACAAAACAATAAAATGAGCTTAATATTAATTTATTTTTACAAATATTTACAAGTGAGACAGGTCTGGTAAAAAGATAAAACCATAATCATAAAAAAAAACCAAGAGGCAGCACTAAACAAAATAAAGTTAAACAAACGATTAACGTTCTAAACAAAAGGTAGCTTAAAATTTAAATAAAAGGCAAATAAAACAACAGCAGGCAGAACGAGAAAAAAACCAAACATAAGTCCTCCATCGGGGCACCAAGACAGCCCTCAGCTGCGTAACAGGGACAAAAACCCACCAACCAGAATACCCCGATGGAGACGTCAGGACAGCCTCACGCTGTCATCAAAGATGAGCAGCTCGTGGTCACACGACTACTCATGGTCACACTCCACCTCTACGTCGTGCTCCACTTCGTAGCCGTGCTCCAATTTGTTGCTCATAAACTCGACCAACGTCGACTCAAAACTGCCTGCTGCTGCTGCACTGCCGCTACCTTTGCTGCCCTACCAGACCCGACTGGCGAAAGAAAAACGGCAGCTCACCGACGAGAACATCAAAACAAAAAAAAAACTTGAAGGTAAGGAGGCAGCAATCCACAAAAGGGAACGAGCGGGGAACCAGCAGTTCCCGCAAAACCATCACTTAACGTGACATATATATATATATATATATATATATATATATACATATATATTTATACTTATATATATATACATGCATACATATATGTATATATATATATATATATATATATATATATATATATATATATATATATATATATATATATATATATATATATATATACATGCGTATATATATGTATATATATATGCATATGTATATACATATATATATATATATATATATATATATATATATATATATATATATATATATATATATATATATATATATATATATATATATATATATGAAAGAATTTGCTTAGAATACTATGCTCTTTGCCTTCTCGAACGTCATTATTTAATATTTTCTCCAGCAGTAGCAACACATTATTACTATTTAGTTAAGCTTCCTGCACAAATACACTCAAGGGCGGTCAATTCATGAGAAATTCAATTCATGAGAAACCTTCAGCCCACACTACTTGAATCAGTATACAAAGAATGTTAAATCTTACTTTCTTAACGTCCTCTGAGACAGTGCCCTTTCCTTCTGCACTCACCCTCTTATTCATGTCAGCTAAAGACAGAACTGAGGGCGGGAAAGTTTAATATTCGAACATGCGAAACTGCATCAGCCTTTGGTGCGATAATTACAAGGAGTCCCAGAGTCTTCGCTTATGCTTTGTCTTGGTGGCCTTCCAAGCAAGAGTGAAATATCAGAGAGAAATGTCTCATCAAAAGGAGCACAGTACTGTTGCAGGTGTTGCTCATGAATGCAACCTAACTTTTAGCGAGTCAATATTATTTTTCTTTATCTCACCTCACCTCTCTCTCTCTCTCTCTCTCTCTCTCTCTCTCTCTCTCTCTCTCTCTCTCTCGTAATAGCAGTAGTGGTAGTGCTATCAGTAGAAAATAGAACACTTAGCTCACAGAACGACTGATCAGAGTCCGTTTCTCTAACTAGAAGAGGGACAATCACCTGGGCACTTTCGCAAAAATCAACTTTGGTTTTGTTGACCGAAGACTGAATTCGGTATCTAGTTGTTAGCCGACTGTTTTTGTTCGCCGCTGGACAGAGAGAGAGAGAGAGTTACAACAGACGCAATTTAAAGCACTCACTCAAACTGTATACCACAGAAAAATAGCAAAGAATTGTTGTTACTCTATCGTTAAGTATTATCGGCTTATTCTTTTACCTGGTTGCCAAGTAATCTTATGGCCAATATGATTACTTGGCAACCATCAGAATAACCTTTTAATACACTTTTCTTGAAGTAGGTGTTTGTCTTCCATAACATGAACTGATTTTGCTGCTTATTTCAAAAAGCCGGAACACAGACCATTAGAGTAAGAATAAGATTTCACAGTAATTGGATAACACATGGTGTTAATTTCAAGTCTGTGCCCTTTTCTTTCTACTGACAACAAAACAACCAATCAGAGAATGATGCTAGAAAGCTAGGTGCTGCCGAGATAATGATATCCTTTTCTTATACTGATGTCATCATCCTACCGGGACTTTGATCTTCTGGACAAAATTAAAGCAAATGACAACCTCCTTTTCTCGTTAGTGATAATTTTCTTCCTGTCCGTGATCCATAAGATCATTTGGCACTGGGAGTTTATGTATTTGCCTGACCTTAGTTCTCGTTTCAGAGTTTTCGTTTTCTGTAAAAGAAAACTATTGCGCCAGCTTTGTCTGTCCGTCCGCACTTTATCCTGTTTGCACTTTTTTTCTGTCCGCCTTCAAATCTTGGCTAGAGGGCTGCAAATTGGTATGTTGATCATCCATCCTCTAATCATCAAACATACCAAATTGCAGCCCTCTAGGCTGAGTAGTTTTTATTTTATTTAAGGTTAAAGTTAGCCATAATCGTGCTTTTGGCAACAATATAGGATAGGCCACCATAGGGCAGCGGTTAAAGATTCATGGGCCGCGGATCATACAGCATTATACCGAGACCACCGAAAGATAGATATATTTTCGGTGACCTTGATTGTACGCCGTAGCGGCTTTACAGAAAACTAGATTTCGCCGAAAAAACCTCGGCGCATTTTTTACTTGTTTCTGATAAAACTGATGAAACTTGCTTTTATGTATATTATGCGGCTATTGGTTTGAATTTTTTCCTTTTACGGTTCCCTCTCGATTTGGGAGGTAGAGGAACATTGTAGACTCGTCCTCTATTTAAGTAGAAGCAAGCACATGAAATTACGCCCAAAAGAACAACAAACTTTAAAAATAAAAAGAACATTACTTTCACAGTTTCAAAGTTTTACACCATTAAGTCTTGAATTGTATTCGAAAGGAGTGCCACTGGGATTGTCCTTTGCTTTCATGGAAGATAAATTCCGGAAACGTAAAAATATCAACTTTTGAGACAATCTGTCAGCAAATGTTCCGACATTTAAAGTTGCCCCTTAAAGTTCTTTGAGCAACTCACAGAACGAAATATTGAACGAGAGAGAGAGAGAGAGAGAGAGAGAGAGAGAGAGAGAGAGAGAGAGAGAGAGAGAGAGAGAGAGAGAGAGAGAATTCTTAATTCTAAAGTTATGTACCACAATTTTCTTTTGTTCTGATCACATGCAAGTGTCGTTTTACTGTGCCTATCATCCGCAAAAGTACAGTTTTCAAGATAAAATCAGTTACGCCAAAGTTGGGTGAAAAACTAAACTAGCGGTGAAGCTGTTGAAAAATAAGCTGGGGAAAAGACAGAGACAGGGGAGGAGGAGGAGGAGGAGGAGGAGGAGGAGGAGGAGGAGGAGGAGGAGGAGGAGGAGGAGGTGGAGGTGGGAGGAGGAGGAGGAGGTGGTTCCTGATTAACTGGGTAAAATTAAGTTTTATTGTGGTACTCACAAAACAAAGGCCGGAAAAAAGGTAAACAAAAATATTTAAAGTCACTGCATAATCCATGTCAGTCCCTTAAATATATGGGCAAGTGATGCAAAATAGGACATAAAATTCGAAATAAAATCCGTGAAGCGATGGACATCAAGGGGGTAGTTATGACCCTTACCCATTGTTCAAGGGGTAATAAAGTCTCAAGAGCGAGGACCGAATCCTATCGCCTTTATTCCATTAGGAATCTTCAGCGGTGTTTGGTAAAGTGATGGTTTAGCGCCCTGTTGTTTATCGAGCCTATTTGGAGTATGTTAGCTAGCTTGAAAGAGAATGTGTACAGAATGATCTTACGCGTACACTGTTTTTTCTCCTTTTTGAACATTAAGCTGTTTTTCCCACAGCAGAGGTGGCGTATAGTAAAATAAAATATAACTATCACCATCACATTCTTACTTGAGCTGTAGAGTAGGAGTGCAGACAGATAGATAGGTAGGTAGATAGACAGATAGATAGATAGATAGATAGATAGATAGATAGATAGATAGATAAAACGCAATGTCGTCATTCACACACATATGTATGTGTGTATATGTATATATATATATATATATATATATATATATATATATATATATATATATATATATATATATATATATATATACATATATATAGCCTATATTTATATATGTATGTATGTTTTACATGCAAGTTACTATCCGACGGAAATATGAATATGAGAGTCATTGCAGTCCCCATTCTTGTTACGTAAGGGGAAACCTTGTTTTCCCTCGAACATAATGAATCGTTGCACACTGTGAATGAGACTGAATAATGCTTTCAAACCCGCTCCACACTCTTGCATAATACAACCACGGGGGACCTAAAGTTGAGGTCTGACTTCACGGTTTCTGAAATTTTCCAACTTTTTCCTTTGCTTAAAATAGTATTCTTTTTTAAGAACCAATGGCTAAAGTTCTGCTTGTCCAGTCTCAATTCGAGATTATTAGAAAGGCACGACATATCGACATTTAATTATATATATTTTTTCGTAATGATTGTTTTCATCAGTTATTGTAAATAACATTAATCATTTCAGTGACGACGTGCTAAGGTACATTTTTGTAAATTTCCTTTCTCGGTTAGGAGTACTGACTGAGAGTCTCTTGTTTGGGAAATGAACTTGGGTAACATCACATGGAAAAGAAATCTGATATAATTGCTCAGTACGGAAACAAGGATTTAAATATACCGACATTTTAATTTTTAGTTGTTTGTTATTATGCCAAATTTAGATACAGGAAAATGTCTCACTTCACAAACTTTTTATCGTGGTTTAATTGTAAGCAGTCAGATTGAAAGCAGTAATTCTACAGTTAAGCAGATTCTGCATTACAAATGAAGAGACTAATTGAACCGGTACAGCGCACAACATGTATTTGCACCCCCCCCTCCCCCCTCCCTTCTTCTTTTTTTACCCCCAAAAGCTGCCGGTTGTTTCTCAGAATTTTTTCACAAGTCCATTTGAATACAAGATCTTCCCCATGGCGCATAGAACGACTGAGGTACAGTGTAATCCTTTAAATGGTCAAGATTTACCTTGACTGCATTGATGCGTAACATCGTGTCTTATATTTTATTGACTTCAGGGGTTGTATGTACTTGTGCCAATAAAAAGAAAATTAATTGGAAGAATGAAATTAAACTAATGGTTTCGTTCGATGAATGTTTCATAGAAAATTCTTCTAGTTTATCTTATGAAAAATCAATTAAGCATCAGATCTAATAACAAACAAACGAATCACTGCTGTTCGAGGTTTATCAAAATTTACAATACATTCAAACCCTTTCTGTTCCAAAATTGTTTAAAAAAAACAGTTGAATGCTTTCATTCAGTTTACTAAGGAATTTCTTCGCTCAACATTTTTGCATTAAATCGATGAAAGACTTCTTCAAGAAACGAGTTCTCCCTGGGTTCCAGAAGCCATAAATTATTCAGGCTTCTTGATAACTTAAGGTTGGTGTAATGTATCAAAATAGCCATTAAATTTCATTCAGTTACTGATACTTCGTCTCTCAAATGGCATTTAGGATAAATGGATGTAGTGTTTTCTTTTGACTTGTTAGTTTAAAAAAGAAATATCTTATTTAAATGATATATATATATATATATATATATATATATATATATATATATATATATATATAATATATATATATTTATATATATATATATATATATATATATATATATATATATATATATATATATATATATATATATATATATATATGACTATTTATCACATCACCGTGATTCATATACACACACACACATATATATGTATGTGGCCACTGGTCCTGGTGTCCTCGTCCGTATATGTATATATATATATATATATATATATATATATATATATATATATATATATATATATATATATATGTATATATATATATAAAGTGTTTAGATGACAGAAAGAAAGAAGATGACAATTTCACGACCAGAATGAAAGAAAAATAAAAGCCAATGCATTAGATACTTTACCTTCATACCATTATATGTAAAACAACAGGAACATTAAGAGAATGCAAAAAAAAAAAAGAAAGCCTAACTTTGGTTACTATTGCTATCATTTTTGACGACTGACGATGGACAGCAACCTCTGCTCTTTCATGAGTCTCATCATGTTGATATTGCCAAATCCACCCCTCCCCTAAACCCTAAACCTTCCCCTAACAGAGCCATCCACCCCAGCTCTTAATTGTCCATGATAATTATCGGATTCTCACTTGATATGTTATACCCCATATTATGCCAAGGAAAGGAAGCAATCACCAGTGAAATTGTATTTAAGATCATCTCGTTATATCGTTGTCTAAAAATCTATATCACTCTTTTTAAAGTAATTCATAATTATGCAAAATCTTGAGGAAACCGAAGAGGTAAAAATGCCGGAATCATGCCGGAATCATGCTCGAATATTATCCTAGTAGGAAACTCATGATAATCATAATTAGCTTCCCTCGTAACGAGAAGGCGAATTATTTGCTTCTTTGAAGCTAATTACATTTCACGATTCAATCTTGGAGATTACTCTTTCATTAAAGTTCAAATTTGTTTGGTGAAAAATTTTCCTTTGTCTATTAAGCGGACTTTTGAGAACTTTTCATCGCATAGCTTTGCCCTCGGTTCTGAATTTCGTGTTCTCTGTTTGATTTTGATAGGATTTCGTAGATGTGTAATTGTTATCATTCCTTTCTCTTATGTTTAGTTGTATAATCAACGGCAGTAACAGATGTGGAATATGGTTGCTCTTCTTGTAATCAGTTGAAGCAATGTTGTCTCCAACTAACACCTGAAAGGATAAACACCATAGAATGGCATCAACCAACTGCCCTCGTAATTTGCTGGAGGCCATAAGTATACACAGTTACCAGCTGCTATTTAACAGTGCTGGAGACTAATTACACACATACAAAACCATGACGGAACGGTAGGCTATCTAGGTTAATTTTCCGAATATTACAGGCGAAAATGGTATGATAATTTCATAATGAACAATCGGATAATAACAGAAATTGGAAAGCTATATTTCAAAAGTTGTTTGATACAAGGGAGTATCCCCATTCCTTAATTAGCTTTAGCGTTGGAGATTTATGGCCTCCATTACTGTCTAGATTTCTGATAAATTGTCACTTGAAGTCATCACAGGCGTTCATAAGAAGGCCACCGTGGATGATAAAAGGCAGTAGGCTTTTTTTCAGTAGTCCCTAAGCCGTTTTAGACAGTTTCCAGACGATAGGCCGTTCCATCACTACCAACAAAAAGTCCTTCGGCTCCTTTCTGTTAAGACAAAACGGCGAGAAATCTCGTGAGCTGAAGAATTCATTTATAAGGGGAATGTGGGAAATCAATCAGCTTTCTCCATTTATATTCCTAAAAGCCTATAAATCTAAGAGTCTACAGATCTTTTCATTTTGACCGGAAACGATGAACACAAGGGCCGTTGTTTTGGACTTTGACGAAAGTATCTATATCCCTATACAATGTTTTTTTTTTCTTTTTCTGTTACGGTAAAGACAGAGATGGACATGAGCCCTCAAATATATAAGGTCACGGCATGAAAAGTGTTTTAGTTGATTGTTAAAAATGAGCTCTCGAAGAGGAATGAAAAGTAAACTTAGAAAAAAAGGGAGTTAAGTAAGTCAATTTCAACACGCAGAGGAAGAAACAACTATAATAACGATATCTGTCAATCAGAAAACATGTCTGTGTAATCATCTTTTAATACAGGTATATAATTCTTCTTTGATGTCGCGTGAAATCCAAGTTGAAGTGAAGAATTATCTGGCGTTGCCTATGGTTTGATGACTCATTATTTAGCAAATGAAACGGTAATGGCGGCTAGTGATTATCTTTCCTGAGCCTGAATGAACAGCTGGGGTGATTTCCTCGACTCACTTGCCCGTTCAGTTCTTGACGGTATCAGCAAAAAGTCCCTCCCGCTGCTCATTGGTTTAGAAGTCACGATAATGCCAAAACCATTTTCGAAAATACAGTTGAATAACTGGTATTCAGAATTTTCGGAAAACTGTCAAAGATTGTCGTGGAAATAACGAGTACAAACGTTTGCATAAAAAAAGGACTTAAACACACGGATTGTCTATTTACCGTTTTTCACAAGAGTAAGGGCAAATGTCAGTCAAACCTAGTAATAGAACATGTGCCCAATGCTAGTACAATATTTAATGATTACATA